>NC_057807.1:283254096-283454131 GCF_018294505.1 Triticum aestivum
GCTCCACCCACCACCGTCCCCGATCCCCAACCTCCCATGAACCCATCACGGGAGACCGCCGGACCTCCGCCGCCGTGCACCTAGTCTCTCCTCCTTCCTTCTCCTTGCCTTCTCACCGGCGCGGCAGATCTCCCGCATCCTCGCGCGCCATCGCCGGGCCCTGGATCCCCGCGTGCTATTGCCGAGCCATGGATCCCCGTACGCCGCCACAAGCCCCTCGATCTCGTGCACCGCCGTTGGGCTCTAGATCCAACACGCCGCCACCGTGCAAGGATCCCCTCGCCCCGCCACCACCCAAGGCTACACCGCACTACCTTGAGTCCCCTACACCTGACCTCCTTCCTCCGCTCGCCGGAGACCAACCCTCCTCCTTGTTCCCCGTGTCAGGCGAGTGGTGTAGCGCCGGAGCACCGACGTGTTGGGCTTGGCCATCGCCGTCCTCCAGATGCATTCTCAGCCACAGCTCCTCAACCCCACCTCCACCCGTTTGGCTGCTCCAACAATCCTCGAACTCCTATGAGATGTGGTGTTGGGCGTCAACTTGAACTGCAGCACAACTTCACAAGTTCTCTCGTCTCCTCTGCTTGTGTTGCCCCGGCTCGGCCCGTCACCTGCGGAACACCCACCTCAATCTTCGCGTAAGCCAGGCGCTCCTACCCTCTTGCAGCTCGAGCACCAGCTCATCGAGCCCCCGCGTTCTGCTAACTGGTACATGTGCGTGCGGCTGGTTTGTAGACCTGTCGGGTACTTGCAAAGTGTTGAGTACTTTCTCTGTCTACTTGTAGGCTCAACGATGGGCAAGTTCAAAACTTTAGATGCGCCCAAACAGCCGCCATCGCAATCTGCTACCGGCTAGCTCTTACTGATCCAAGTGGTTCAGAGAAAAGAGATCAAAAGTTCATTTTCCTGTTGTTACAGAACATGCGCTGGTTCAGAGACAAGAGATCAATTTTTCTTTTGCGTGTTGTTACAGAATATGCACACTAGATGTACTACTTCGGTTCATGCATACTCCAGATTTGATGTTGCTTTTGTGCTGGGATGGATACTAGTGCTCAATGAAATTTATGTTCCGAGAAGTTCATATATTATTGTGTGGAAAGGTCATGTATTGGAAGTATATAGTACGTCAAAAAAATGGAGACCACAATTTTTTGTAGTAATTAGTACGGCTGTGTTGATCTTCTTCATTCTATGTTCAAGTCCAATATGTTCTGTTTGTTTCGGCAACTCTTCCTTATGTGAACCCCTCTACGCTGAGCGCTTCTAATCCGCTTTGCAGAAAAATGTACTTATAATTTGGGTGGAAGCTCACATTTTGTTAAATAATGGCACACAAAAAGGTAGCTTTTGGCAAAACAAACACAATACACAGAAAGCATAGAAGTTCAACTCAAAAGCAAAAGCGAAAAAACTTCTTACAAGCAGGGTAGTTGTTCCAAAACACGTGTGAAAAAGTACGCAAAAATGAAAACAGAAAACTCATGAAATTAATAGCACGCAAAGTTCTTGTTTCAAAAATTCCGAAGTTCACGTGTACTACGTACAGAAGAAAAATCATCAAATGAAAAAAAGGGAACGCCTAGGCCATTTCACCGAAAAGCAAAAATGCATAAAATCTCACGACAAAAATCTATAAGAAGTTCAAATTTAAAAATCGAAGCAGGTCAACGTTCAAAAAGATTGAAGTTTTTAATATCTAAAAGACAAATTGGAAAGTTCAAAAAATTTGAGCAAGAAGTTCAGGAAAAATTGTTCAAAAATCTTTAAAACGGATTTTCCCCGTTCGTAAAAAAATCAAAGAATTTCAAATTAAAAAGAGGAGCATTTCAAAAAGATTGTAAAAAACTGATTTTCCCCATTCTATAAAACTAGAAGTTCAAATTAAAATAACAGAACAGTATCATCGTGTATATAGAAAAAGTTGTTTCCCCGTTACTAACCAATAAAACTAAGAAGTTCAAATTTTAAAAATGGTGAAGTTCGATGTCTACAAAAAAAATCGAATTTTCACATTATTAAAAATTAAAAACAAGAAGTTCAAAATTTTAAAACAAAGATGTTCAAAAAACTCGATTTTCCTCGTTACTAAAGAATAAAACTAAGAAGTTCAAATTAAAATAACAGAGAAGTTGAAAGTTTATAGAAACCTTAGATTCTCATTTTAAAGAATAACAAATAAGTTCGAATTAAAAATAAGAGAACAACAAAAAAAGTTCTAAAAAGATTTTCCCTGTTTTTAAAAAAATTGTATTTTCCCCGATACCAAAGATTAAACCAAGAAGTTCAATTTTTTAAAAACAGAGTAATTCAATGTACATTAAAAACTCAATTTTTCTCGTTACTAAAGAATAAAACCAAGAAGTTCAAGTTAAAGACATGGAGAAGTTTGATATTTAATTAAAAACTCGAATTTTTTTGGTTACTAAAGAAAAAACCAATAAGTTCAATTCAAAATAACGAATATGGTTATGTTTCTAACAAAACTACAATTTCCATATTTCTAAAAATACATAAAAGAAATGCAAATAAAAAAGTTAGAGTGGTTTGATATATGTAAAAAATAAGAGATTTTTCATAACTAAGGAGTAACAGAGAGAAGTTCAAATTGATCACTACTGGAAGTTCACGTACTGCATGGTGTGCATTTCGTATGTGAAAAAAATGAGTAATAGGATAAATTTTAGAAAAGTTCTTGCTAGAAGTTCAAGTGCTCTGTCCAGTGAAGTTCAATAATTCTTAAGAGAGAGGTTCACCGCGTATTTCCATGTTCGAAAACACAAAAAAGAAATTGTTTTTTGCATTTTAAAATAATTCTCTCAATCCACAAAGAAGTTCAGTTATTATTTGGGAGCAATTTGATTTCAAAAAGAAAATAAAAAATCCAAATTATAAAAATGGAAAACGTTCATGTACTACATGGTGTGTGTTTATTATGAGAAAAATGAATTAAAAGGGAAGGTTCAGTTTTGTTGTTGTTATAAGTTCAAGTCCTTGGTCAGAGAAAGTTAAAAAAATATTGTGAGAGAGGTTTGTATAAAAGGAATATCATTTGTGCAACAATATCATTTGTGCAACATTGATAAATGGATGAGAAAATTACAAACGAAAATACGTCAAAGAAGTTCAACGTGAAAACAACAGGAAGTTCAACTACTACACTGAACGAATTTCAGATGAAAAACTTTTAAAACCGTTGTGAGTATGAAAAAAATGATCAACACGGGAAAGTTGCGTGTCTACAGCAGCTTTCCATCAGTATATCATTTGCTCAATTCCGGTGAGTGTTCTGATGCATAGATGGAGAGTTACGGGCAAAAAAAGCATGTGAAAAACAGAGTGAAGTTCAAGGTTTCATACCGAGAAGTTCAGGTACTTCACGCGATGCATTTTTCACGAATCTGCTTCGCGATAAAGGCAGAACGAATGATCTCGCCATTTTCCAAATTACTTGAAAACGGCAGGGAATCACAGAAAACCATCAACATGAAAAAGTTTCGCATTTTCCTTAGCTTTTCAACGGTATATTATTTGCCCCATTCCGATAAAGTTTATGAAAAGTACAGCAAAAATATGTTTTTAGCCATTTTTAAAACTGACATAAAACAGTAAGGAATTGGGAGAAATAATATATACCAAAAAGTTTTGCATTTCCTCAAGCTTTCCAACGCCATATCATTTGCTGCATTCGGACATAGGGTTAAAAAATTAGCTTGAAAATACGAACTCGATAGGACTTGGACCATTTTCTAAATTACTCTTAAACCATTCAAAATTAGAAAAAAACTTTCAAGATGAAAAAGTAGCGCATTTTCATAAGCTTTCCAACGCCATATCATATGCCTCCATTGGATTAGCCGTTTAGAAATGACATCGAACAAACGAACTCAGCTGTTCGGTTTAGAAAATTTTACATTTTTTCAAATTACTCTTTAACCATAGGGAATTAGAAAAAAACTTTCAACATGTGGAAGGAGCGGTTTTGCAGCAGCTTTCCAACGCCATATTATATGCCTTATTCCAATAAATGGTTTAGAAATGCGATCGAAATTACGATTCACATTTTTTGTGTGAAGAAAAAACGATTTTCAAAACTGCTCTTAAACCGCTTACATTTTGCCAAAAATTTAACTTGGGTCATGATACTTGTGTCCATAGCTTTCCGACGGTATATAGCAAGCCCTATTTGGGTAATGTTGCGGGAAGTTCATCCTAGCACAGGGGGAAGTTCAGGTTGAACAACTCAAGCAGTAAAATCGCAGAAAACGCGAGTTCTTCATGACCCGAGTGCAAAATCCGCCTATGAGCAAGATTCCTATCTAAAACGAGTATTTAGTTGCTAAAAATCATTTGAAGATTACACTTACATCACATGGAAAATGACTGTCGTGGAAAGGCTGACCCACGGACACCTATGGGGCCGGCGGACCGAGCCCCTTTCGGTTCGGCGGGGGGCGGAGGTCGCACGAAGAGCAGATCGAGGCGAAGCACACGAGCGGTTTACCCAGCTTCGGAGCTCTCCGGAGAGATAATACTCCTACTGCTGCTTGTCTGATTGTATTGAGTTCTTGCTCGGGAGCGCTGAGTGCTACAGTACACTCTAGCTGCTAACGAGACCGAGCGTGAGTGTTTTCTGGCTTCCAACCCTTCGAACCCCCCTCTACGTTGCGCATGTGCCTCCTTTTATATGCTCAAGGGGTCACCAACAGGTGGCAACGTGGGCAAGGGTAAAAATGGAAAAGAGTTGCGGTTGGTACAACTACCTGTATAGTGTTTCATACCTAACCCTGACGGCAGGGGACAAAAGCATTAAATGCCCGTCTGTGTCGCCCAAACAGTGCAAAAAGGGACCGTCAGGGACGCCACCGCTTGCCACGATGGCAATCTTGTCAGCGTCGCTTGCCACCTCGCACCGCTGGCTGCACAGCCTCTCGCCATGCGCGCCTGGAAAGGTCCCAGGGCGACACGTTGGTGGATGTGCTGGAGTGTGGGTACAGAGTGGTAGCTTGCCGCGGCAAGCGCCTTGCCGCGGTCGTTGTCTTGTTGCGTCCGGAAGCTTGTCGCTCACCGGGCCTTGCCGGGACGCGTGGCGCATGGCGGCAAGTTCCTTGAGATGCCTTGGTTGGCCTTCCCGGCAAGCTCCTCTTGCCGGGGTCTTGTCTCCTTGGCTTGAATACTTTGTTCTTGAATGGCTCCAAAGGAACCACGGAGGATCTTGGCGGTCACCCGGCAAGCCTTGCCGCGGGGTGCTGCGACTGCCCGTGCACAAGTTCGGGATACTAGGGTACCCCTACTCTAGTACACCGACAATGACTAACCAGAAAAACTCGCAGTAGAAGGCACGGTTGCAAAGATAGCCTGAAGGTCGGGTTCGTACAGAGAGAAGTTCAGGCGCGTTACTCAGGCAGTTCAGGTTGTGATCAGAATATTATTCAGATCCCATGATCAAAATAGTGTTTATATATATATATATATAGGGTGGGTCTATTATGATAACACCCTTAAGTCCTTATTATGCACACCGCTTTCTTATTCTGATAACACCTCCACTCGCCCCCGCACCCACGATTCCTTCGGACCAACCCCCACCTGCCTCCTCCTCCGGCACACCCCACCTCCATTCGCCACGATTCCCCTCCCCTGATCCACCTTCTGCCCCGCCGGTGCCGCCCTCCCCCGATCCACCTTCTTCCCCCGCCGGCGCCGCCCTCCCCCAATCCACCTACTTCCACCGTCGGCACCGCTCCACCCGTATCCGGCTTCTTCCCCCGCTGGCGCCGCAGTTGGCTGCACCCCCCGAAGTGAACTGCTCGTGCCACCCCGCCGCCCCTAACTTCCCATGCTCGATCTCGCACCTTCTTAAGACTACAGTTCGGCTCCCGGCGGGCTGCTGTTGCCTGGCAGCGCCGCCGTGCAGTACGCGCATCGCAGCCATGCGATTTGCTGGCGACTCTGGACGGGAGGCCCTGGCGTGCAGCTTGGATGGGCTGCGTGCACGGTTCAGATGGGCCAGAAGCGTCGTGCCGCCGGTCGCCCCTACCTACCCCAGCGTGAGCCCGGCGGCCTTCCTCCACCGCTGGGTCGTCGGGTCTGGTGCGGCCTACCCACCGTCAAGGATCCCCCCACCCCTTCCTTCCGGCGAGCCCCATGATATCCATAGAGCCTACGGGCGTCGGATCCCTGCACCAACCGCCTGGATCCACCGCACACCCCGCCGCCATGTCGTGCCGTCGAGACCTCCCAGGTACACCGCGACGCCTCACCCAGAAACCGATGAACTGCAGGCCACCACCCATGAAGCCGCCGCGGGAGCACTAGTGAGCTGCTCCACATTTAGTGATTGACGAGATGTTGGGGAATATGCTCCGCCGGGCATCCACCGACAAGATCCCATCGGTGAGATGCCCATTGACCCTCTTCTCCTGATGTGGGTGCAGCACCAGGTGAGCGCCCTTGCAGTTTGATGCAGCACCAGGTGAGCGTCCTGAGCTCGTTCTTGAAGCCCGTGGAAGAGGTGCAGATTTGGGTGCCGATTCTTGCCGACCGCTCGATTGGCCTCCATCTTTTGTTACTATCTGAGGGAGTCCTGGACTAGGGGGTGTCCGGACAGCCGGACTATCATCATCCGCCGGCTCCAAGATTACGAAGATACAAGATTGAAGACTCCGTCCCGTGTCCGGATGGGACTTTCCTTGGCGTGGAAGGCAAGCTTGGCGATACGGATATGTAGATCTCCTACCATTGTAACCGACTCTGTGTAACCCTAGCCTCCTCTGGTGTCTATATATACCGGAGGGCTTTAGTCCGTAGGACAACATACATTACAACAATCATACCATAGGCTAGCTTTAGGGTTTAGCCTCCTTGATCTCGTGGTAGATCCACTCTTGTACTACCCATATCATCAATATTAATCAAGCAGGACGTAGGGTTTTACCTCCATCGAGAGGGCCCGAACCTGGGTAAAACATCGTGTCCCTTGTCTCCTGTTACCATCCGCCTAGACGCACAGTTCGGGACCCCCTACCCGAGATCCGCCGGTTCTGACACCGACATTGGTGCTTTCATTGAGAGTTCCTCTGTGTCGTCACCGATAGGAAGGATGCCTCCAACCGTCTTCAAAGACGGTATTTTCGCCGAAGGGGCCTTGGCCGCCGGCCAAACTATCCGGCTAGGTGGTTTTCTTATGACCGCCTGTCCGGCCACTGCTTCGACAATGACTTCTCAAGTCGTCAAAAGCAATCTTCGCGTCAGCTCGCAATCCGCCGAGCAGTTGGATCCAATAGAGCTCTCGTCTGTTAACGAGCTCTTGGATCACATCGCCGCCCTGGGAGTCGCTACAGACTAAAATCAGATTGAGCTTAAAACCGATCTGAGAGAGATTAACTCTCCCCAGGCCACCCACCACGTCGCAGTGGTAGAGGAGCAATGCGGTGACTCTTCGCCTATATTGAAAACTAGTCACGTCCGGATTCCCGAACCCTCCATGCCGGATTTCCGCGGAGGGACGGACTTCGATCGAGCATTAAACTTAAAATCATGCATCGTTCCGGACTCGCTGGATCGTGTCCAGCAATCCAAGCTTCCGAACTCGGAAACTCCTCGGCCTTTAAGCCCCAAGATGGGCAGGGATCCGGATTGTAGTCCACCCACCCGCCCAGACATATGCGATCTATCTCTAATACGGCAGGAGCCTGCTGAAACAGTACATCACTACTGGGCCAGATTCCTCCTGGTTATGGACAGGATAAAGGACTGCCGAGAGGAAAATGCAATCTCAATCTTTTGCAATAATTGCACGGACAAGGGGATATTGAACACCATCGGCCGTCGTAAAATTATACGCTTCGCCGATCTGGCGTCCATAGTACGAAGGTACTGTGCGATGGAGAGTTTCCGGAAAACCGAAAACCAATTTTGGGATAATCCGGCCCCGAACACAATCCCAGTCCGCAACAAAAGGGTGCATCACACTCAGGCCCCAGATGCAAAAATCAAAAAGCGAAAACCCCATAAAGGGCACGAAACCGTACTGGAGGGATGGCTCAATGGACCCTGTAAGCTTCATAGTACAGAGGGAGCCGTCCCAACACATAGCCTTCGAGCATGTTGGATATTACGGCAGGTGGCCAAAAGTGGCAAGGAGCTTCTAGCCCTGGAAAACCACTCCAACAATACCGGTACGGTATCAACAGTCTTCGGGACCTTCGCATCAAACAATATGCGAAAACGAACGATCCGCGGCCTCGCCGAAGTCTACCAAGTAGCAACAGCAAATCCATGGAGCGGCACAACTATTACCTTCAACGCTAGTGACGAACCTAAATTCCGAACAGCCCGAGCACCAGTCGCACTGGTGCTTAGTCCCATAGTGGACGGCTTTCGACTTACAAAGGTCCTCATGGATGGCGGCAGCGGATTAAACCTCATCTACGAGGAAACTCTTCAAAAAATGGAAATAGACTGGAGCCGTATTGAGCGAAGCAGCACAACCTTCAGAGGAATAATCCCTAGCCGGGAAGCGTGCTGCACCGGAAAAATCACACTCGATGTGGTGTTCGGCTCGCCGGACAATTACAGATCCGAAGAAGTCAACGTTCCACGTGGCCCTGTTCAACAGCGGATATCACGCTATATTAGGACGAGAGGCATTCACAATCTTTCAAGCAGTACCTCATTACGGGTACATGAAGCTCAAAATGCCTGGGCCCAGTGGAATAATCACTCTCGCTAGTGATCCGGACATAGCACTCCGCGCCGAAAACAAGACAGCCGCACTAGCCCTGGAGGCACTATCCGAAGCCTTAGCGGCAGAAGAACTCACCGCGCTGCGCTCTACGGTGAACAAGGACGATGTGATACTCGATAAAAGATCCAAGTCCACCTCCTTCAAACTAGCAGATGAAATAATAAAATTCCAGGTCCATCCAACGGACCCAACAAAGACGGCCTCCATTGGGGCACAATTGAACCCCGAAGTAGGCGCCGCACTGCGCGAATTCCTTCGGGAAAATTGGGACATTTTCGCCTGGCACCCTTCGGATATGCCCGGAATCCCACGCAGGTTGGCAGAACATAGCCTAAACATCCTAAAAGGATTTAAGCCAGTCAAATAGGCTCTTCGACGATTTTCCGAACCCAAAAGACAGGCAATGGGAGAAGAGCTAGGCAAACTATTGGAAGCCGGATTCATCAGAGATATCAAACATCCGGATTGGCTAGCAAATCTGGTAATGGTACCAAAGAAGGACAAATCCTGGCGCCTCTGTGTCGATTTTAAAGACCTCAATAAGGCTTGCCCAAAGGATCCCTTCCCTCTCCCCCACATCGACCAAATTATCGATGCTACCGCAGGGCACGATTCGTTGCGCTTCCTCGACGCATACTCTGGCTACCATCAAATCAAGATGGCGGAAGCAGACCAAGCCGCAACGGCATTCATCACTCCATATGGACCATTCTGCTTCAACACGATGCCCTTCGGACTTAAAAATGCCGGCGCAACATATCAGCGCATGATTCAAACATGTCTGGCTACCCAGATAGGCAAAACAGTCAAGGCATACGTAGACGACGTAGTCGTCAAAACAAAACACGTCGAAACTCTAGTAGACGATTTAAGGCTCACGTTCGACAACCTCAGAGCATATGACATCAAGCTGAATCCGGAAAAATGTGTTTTTGGCGTACCAGCCGGAAAGCTGCTGGGCTTCATCGTATCCGGTAGAGGAATTGAAGCAAACCCGGCTAAAATCCGAGCTCTGTCACAGTTGGACATTCCAAAAGACCTCAAACAAATACAAAAATTAACAGGATGCATGGCAGTTCTAAGCCGCTTTATCTCCTTGTCTAGGAGAAAAGGCATTGCCCCTCTATCGCCTCCTCAGGCGCACCGAACACTTCGAGTGGACGGATGCTGCCACTGCCGGACTCGAAGAAATAAAGGCCATATTGGCGGCAAATCCGGTCCTGGCTGCGCCCAATCTGGGCGAACCAATGTTGTTATACATCGCAGCAACACATCAAGTTGTAAGCGCGGTACTCGTCGTCGAACGAGAGACAGAAGGGCACAAATTCCCTCTTCAAAAACCAGTGTATTATGTATCCACTGTGTTAACCCCCTGCAAGTCCCGTTACCCACACTATCAGAAGATAGCGTATGCGGTGTTCATGGCATCCCGGAAGCTCCGACACTACTTTCAAGAGTGTTCGATAATAGTGGCCTCTGAAGTACCACTCAATGACATTATAAATAACTGCGACGCAACGGGCAGGATTGCAAAATGGGCCATTGAGCTCTTACCATTCGATATAACATACAAACCTCGGCGAGCTATAAAGTCACAAGTTTTGGCTGACTTTGTCGCCGAATGGACCGAAGCCGAACTCCCTAAAGAGTACGGCGCATACTCCAATTGGATTATGCACTTCGACGGCTCTAAAATGTTGGCCGGACTGGGGGCTGGCGTCGTTTTGACGTCCCCAACCGGGGACACAGTCCAATACGTACTTCAAATAATGTACACGAACTCCAACAACCCAGTCGAATACGAGGCCCTTTTACACGGTCTCCGGGTGGCAATCTCCATGGGCATTCAACGCCTAGAGGTGCGCGGGGATTCAAACCTTGCAATATCCCAAATAAATGGAGATTTCGATGCCAAGGATCCGAAAATGGCAGCATATCGCAATGCTGTCTTAAAAATGTCAGCTCGGTTCGAAGGACTCGAATTCCATCACATAGCCTGAGATAATAACCAAGCGGCCGACGTACTGGCACGCATCAGTGCAAAACGTGACGCTGTCCCTCCAAATATCTTCCTGGAGTGGCTCTTCAAGCCATCCGTACTATGGGAAGAGGAGTTCGGAAATGACAAACCGGAAACAACCGCGCCAACCGGAGATTCAGCCGATGACATAACACCTGCAGCCCACTACATAATGGCGGTAATCGCCCCGTGGACAGAACCTTTCCTAGCCTATTTTCTCAGACAGGAACTTCCCGAAGACCAAAATGAGGCCCGCTGCATAGTCCGGCGATCGAAAGCCTACAAGGTCCATGAGGGAGAACTTTATAAGAAATGTACAACCGGAGTCCTTCAAAGGTGTATCTCCGAAGAGGAAGGGCGAAACCTCCTGGCTGAAATTCATGCCGGACTAGGCGGACACCATGCAGCAGCCCGGGCCCTTGTAGGAAAGGCATTCCGTACAGGATTTTAGTGGCCGACGGCCCGGGCAGATGCCCAGGACTTAGTCCAGAGATGCGTCGGTTGTCAGCTCTTTTCTAATCAGAGACATATGCCACCCACCGCCCTCAAAACTATACCCATTACCTGGCCGTTCGCGGTCTGGGGGCCTGATATGGTTGGACCCCTTAAAGGGGGAACCCACAAGCAAAGGTATCTATTGGTCATGGTGGATAAATTCACCAAATGGATAGAGGCCAAACCGGTCAAAACGGCAAAGTCCGGACCAGTGATAGACTTTATATCCGGGGTCGTACACCGTTACGGTGTCCCCCACAGCATCATCACCGACAACGGCACGAACTTCACGGCCGACGAGGTTAAGTCATGGTGCAAAAATATGGGCATCAAGCTCGACTATGCTTCAGTCTATCACCCTCAAACCAACGGTCAAGTGGAACGAGTGAATGGTCTAATAATGAGCGGCATTAAACCCAGACTAGTGCGGTCACTTACTAAATCTGACACGCACTGGGTTGAGGAGCTCGACTCCGTACTCTGGGGGCTGTGGACAACGCCTAACCGTACTACCGGATTCACACCATTTTTTATGGTATACGGCGCAAAGGCAGTCCTGCCCTGCGACATAATTCATGACTCACCTCGAGTGCGCATGTACGAAGAAAGAGAGGCCGAGCTGGATCGGCAGGATAGCTTGGACACATTGGAGGAAGAGCACGACGTCGCCAAGGCTCGTTCCGCATTCTATCAGCAGCACGCCCAAAGATATCAAAGCAGAGAAGTACGGGCCAAGACTTACAACGTTGGCGAACTAGTTCTACGCCTGCCAGACAAGAAAAAGGACAAGCTCAAGCCCAAATGGGAGGGCCCCTTCATTATCGATCAAGTCCTGACCGGCGGAGCATACCGTCTACAAATGCGTCGGATAACCGACTCGAGCCGAACCCATGGAACGCAGCCCGCCTCCGAAGATTCTATGCCTAGCGCCGGACTAAGAGTTCGTCTCCTTCCTCCGTTCAAATTTTTACACTTCAGCTGTCTTTTGTTTCTCTTTCTTCCCCTAACCTTTTCACTAAAAAGCCCCTATGTGCCTACTTCCGCATTGTTCGCGTACACTTGATGTGCCATCCGCACTCATTATACCTGGGGGCTTCTTTTCCATAAGCTCAATTATAAGGGCTTCATGCCCAGCACGTGTGTCAAGCTTCCACATGTACCTTTTACTCACCATTATATGCATCGATATGACTTAAGTTTTGGCCAAGCTGGGTTGCCTGGCTCCTGTGCTTACCCCTACGTTCCTGATTGTTCGGCTAGGAGGTAAAGGGAGCACCTCTGCGATTGTTACTGCCGGGTCAGCCGGATGTGTACCTCAGACCGGGTGAAGCCGAAAGCTAGCGTTCTTAAGGGAATATTCGGTCGGTGACTTAAAAGATGATTTTTTACCTACTCATTTATCCGCCCCCAGATGTTTTTCTGCTTTTTTTCGCAGTTCGGACATGCACTTTAGGGCATGCCTCCCAGGGAAAGGAACCCTTAACGGAACTATTCTCCCTGGAAGATGTTTCTTACTAACCATGTAATATAACATAACTAGTTGGGCACTTGTCTGATAAAGCACTAATGACCCCTACGCCTGGTCTCCATGCATACCTCGGTTGTTTCTTAACCAAAAAGGTATTCGGACACACTCCGGACTCTAGGGTCCCGAGGTTGAAGCGAAAAGGTCGGCAAAGACAAACGATCTACAATCCGGCTAGAAGGCATTTCACATGTCACTTTAAAGGAAAACATACATTGTCAAATTTACTGATTGTATTCCTCCTCAATCCCGTCTAACAGGCTGTCTAACTTACAGTCCCGTTGGGAAAATTTAGCAGCCAACTCTACTTGGCTGTATACTAAACTCACAGGGATCTCCTTCCCATCGGGCCCCACCGGTCCAACTTCGGCCATGTGGTTGGGATCCGCCTTCTTGTAACGCGTCTTCACCATGGCCCAAGCCTCCCTGGCACCTTGAAGGCAAGCTGAAATCTTCCACAAACGGAAGCACTGCCGCACTCCCTGATGCTTCTCTGCAAGCTCCCCAAGGCCCTCGGGTAGGGAGAGGGCTGGCCATAAAGCCTGGACGACGCTGCTCATTGCCTGCCGAACTCGTTCGAGCAGTTGCAACAGCTCGGGAAGTTGATCACTCGTTGATATGGGCATCTCCTCCGCAGGGCGACCTGCGAGTATACCTACAAGACATATTATGTCAATTTACTTCCTCGCCGAACTCTTCTTTTCAAAGGAGTCCGCTCAAGCACTTACTATAAATGCCGCAACGAAGCCGCTGATTCTCCTTAACGGAGCTGGACAGCCCGGCTCGAGCGCCTTTCAGCTCTTCTCCGAGCTTGGCGTTGGCATCCTGGAGCTTATTCCTTTCTTGCCGCACCCTATTCAGCACCCTCTCGCTGGCCTTTAGCTGGCACAGTAATTCTTGCCTGTCCGGATCTTGTCCGGCGACACCTGCAATGTCACTATTAGACTTGCGCGCATGCCGCACAGCGCTTATATTTATCAATAAAAATGTGTTACCAGGAGGGGTCTCTGCGTCTCCTCCTGCGGCAGCAAGTGCGGCCTCAAGTTGGGCCTTGCATTCTTGCAGCTCCTGAGACATCTGAGCATTCTTCTCGGTAAGAGCATGCGTTTCAAATGATCCTTAAATCAGTTAACATAACTACTTTAAGTCTCGGGGGCTACTGGTATATATAACCATTAAAATTCCCTTACCCGTATGTCTTTCACATACTGCTCCGTGGCTCTGGTAAAACCATCTTGAGCGGCACGGAGGTGTGCGTCCCCTGCGTTAAAGGCGTCCAATGCCTCAGGGGAGAAGCACGCTTCACGAAACACTGTCCGGTGGCGCCTATGGTTCATGGCGCTCTCCACCTCAGACTTGGTGGCGGACAGTCTGTCGGTGTCCTCCGTTGGAGGAGGATCCGGCCCGCGTCTTGCGCTTGCCTCCCCCTCCAGGCCGGGCGCTGGAGCCTGGCCGGTATAGGTTGGATCGGCAACTTCCGCGCCCGCAGTCCAGCGAGCGCTTTTTCTCCTATAAAGATCATGAGCACTCAGACGCTTCCTAGGAACGTTGCTCTGAAAATTTAAATACGAGCTATACCTTTGCGGCGACGTTTCAGTCTGTGCCGTGCTCCTTTTCCGCCTGCTGGTCCGGACTGACCTTTGTTGGTCAGCCGCCGCGGGCTCGGCTTCCCGCCTTGAAGGCGCTTCCTGTAAAACACCATCGTTCACGAAGGTCAGAAATGGGCAAGGAAGAGATAATGGTGTCCGGACCTCGGTCACAGTCACCTGGGAAGCCGGATACAGTTCGGGGTAGTCCGCTATAATGGCGACCAAAGCATTGTCCATGCTGAGCTGGTGAAACACCCCGTCGATCAGCTCCACCTTGATGTCCAGATCCTCTTCGGAGGCCGGATCCAGGGATCTTTCTGGATCCTCGGGTTGCGGAGCGGGACTTACCATGTCCTCCACAGTCCGGCGTAGATCCTGCGCCGAAGACATAATGTAAGAAGCCTAAACTTCGAAAGCATGGGTTGAGCCCTTAAAAGTGTTCGCTTACCCAGCCTCTAGGGTTGTTCATGGAAAACCCATTCAAAGGGTTCGTTCGAAGGAAGTCCTCCTTCTCCCCCTTGTACAGGCTGGACAGGATCTGCACCAGATCCTCGGTCGAATCCGGCCCTTCGCGGCCATGACGGGTGGCATCGTCTTCCCCGTTGAAATCCCACATGGGGTGGCCTCTGTATTGCAATGGTTGTACCCCCCGCATGATGTATGTCGCCATCACTCCAATCATGGTCAACCCGGAATGGGCCAGTAATCTTATTCGGCCCATCAAGTAATGGACGCTCTTGTCTTCCTCCAATCGGGGGCTCCGTGGGCGCCAGCTGAGGCGTTTCTTCAGAGGAGCAGCACTAAACTCCGGGAGGCCAATCCAGACTGGGTCCGGCAGCGGAGCGTCTCCTATGTAAAACCACTCTGAAGGCCAGTCTTCGGACGCCTTCTTGGGAGTACCGGATGGGTATCCGGTCCTGGCAATGCGCCATATTTCGGCGCCGCCCACTTGATATATGGATCCCTTGTGAGAACGGGGTACGAGGCAGAATAGCCTCTTCCACAATGCAAAATGGGGCTCGATGCCCAGGAATAGCTCGCAAAGAACTATGTAGCCCGTGATATGTAGGACAGAGGCGTGCGTAAGGTGGTGGAGCTGGAGTCCATAGAACTCCAGGAGCCCGCGGAGAAACGGATGTATTGGGAATCCGAGTCCCCTTATCAGATAAGGGACGAAGCATACCCGCTCCCCTTTGTTGGGACTTGGGGTAGCCTCCGCTTGCTTCCCACCTTGGTAGGTGACCAGCCCGGCTCGAACCGGGACCATGAAGGCCGGAGGGAGGTATCCCCCCACTTGGAGCTTCACTAGCTCGTTGTGTGGAACAGAGCACCTCCTCTAATCCCCTGGCGGTGGGCTGGGAGCGCGAGCAGAGGAGCCGCGTCGACGGTCCATGATGGAATGGATTTTTAGGTCAAGGGCGCTCCGATGAAGTATTCGCGGAAGGAAGATGGTGTGGTTTGGATCTGGATTTTTGCCTCTTTTGTAGGCGGATGACTCGCACGACTAGGGGGTGAAACATAAAAGACACCCTGGCTCTTTGCATTCGTGTGACGCGTGGAAAAAGGCCATTATTGGGCGTAGAAGCCAAGAAACACAGTATTTATGATGAAGCCGGACACTGTTCGGCAGGTACATGGAACTTGAAGGGAGAACCCGCCTTGCAACGCCGAAGACTATATACGCACTGGACTTATCGTCATTGAAGCCTGGTTCGGGGGCTACTGAGGGAGTCCTAGACTAGGGGGTGTCCGGACAGCCGAACTATCATCGTCCGCCGGACTCCAAGACTACGAAGATACAAGATTGAAGACTCCGTCCCATGTCCGGATGGGACTTTCCTTGGCGTGGAAGGCAAGCTTGGCGATACCGATATGTAGATCTCCTACCATTGTAACCAACTCTGTGTAACCCTAGCCTCCTCCGGTGTCTATATAAACCGGAGGGCTTTAGTCCGTAGGACAACATACATTACAACAATCATACCATAGGCTAGCTTTAGGGTTTAGCCTCCTTGATCTCGAGGTAGATCGACTCTTGTACTACCCATATCATCAATATTAATCAAGCAGGACGTAGGGTTTTACCTCCATCGAGAGGGCCCGAACCTGGGTAAAACATCGTGTCCCTTGTCTCCTATTACCATCCACCTAGACGCACAGTTCGGGACCCCCTACCCGAGATCTGCCGGTTTTGACACCGACACTATCCCTCTTACAAGCCAGGTACATTTCGTTTCTTGCTCAACTAGCTCTCTTCTCACAGATTTTCTTTATGCTAGACACACGCCAGAGTACATGGAGACCAAACGCTGATTTGGGATGTTAATGAAATCTGACACGGGGAATGCTAACTCTTTTGCAGTGCCCCGTCTCTTCACTGCCGGCATTGCTCATTTCTACGAGGGTTACTATGCTAGCAAAGGAATCAATATCGTGAAGGGTACTGTGGCTAGTGGTTTTGATGCTGATGCCAATGGAGATGTGAGTTCTGACTTCTGAGTATACATCTGCAGTTTCAGTTTGATAGTGGTGTTTGAAGTGAAGGAATTGAATCTGTTTTTCTCTCTTTGCTTGGCAGGTTAGTGTGGTGAAGCTGAAGGATGGAAGAGTACTCGATGCTAACATCGTCATCGTTGGAGTCGGTGGCAGGCCGCTGACAGGCCTCTTCAAAGGCCAAGTTGAAGAGGAGAAGGGTGGACTCAAGGTTAGTTTCATTTTTGTATTGATGAATGCATCCAACTAACACTTGGACAAAATATTATCCAACTTTGTGCATCTTGTCCTTGCCACTGCCTTAAGGTTTGACATTATCTTTTATCCTGTGTTTTTACCCAGACTGACACATTCTTCAAAACAAGCGTCGCTGGTGTATATGCCATCGGTGATGTGGCGACTTTCCCCATGAAGCTATACAACGAGCCGAGGAGAGTGGAGCACGTCGACCATGCTCGGAAATCAGCAGAGCAGGCAGTAAAGGTAAGCAATCCTTGTTAGGCCCCATTCACAAACCCGATAGTATTCAACTGTTTGTGCTTTTTGAACTTATTTTAATCATGGTTTGTGTCAATGCACTGTAATGTTGTGCCATACTTACATCTCTCAGTGGTTAATATGTCCAACTTTATTCCTGGCCAGAAGAAGGATTTGTATGTGAAGAGTGTCCAGCGTACTGTTATCTGGATGGGAAAGAAGCAAGAATCGGTTGAGGATGTTCCCTGTAGTAACACTGTTGCTTTGGTTGGTTTGGATCAGTTCATCACCAAGAATGCAACCCTGACAAATGAGAAGGAAGTTGATGCCTGCCCAATCAGGGCAATGAAGTTCTCTGTGTCCCCTGTTGTGCGTGTTGCTATTCAATGCAAGGTGGCTTCTCATCTTCCTAAGCTTGTTGAGGGTTTGAAGCGGCTGGCGAAGTCTAACCCTATGGGTGGTGCTGAAATTATTGTTTCACCTCCTGTTGTCTCCTTCCGTAGATAACTAAAAAGAATGATGGCCAAAAAAACCGCAGTACACTTTTAAAAAGATGTAGTTATCTTGTCCTGGCCATGTAATTCGATTGCATTGTAAAAAGTTAATAAAATAAATAAAATGAAGCCGATCACTAACGTTGGCCATGTGGTCCACATAACCTATAATTTTTTTAAGAGAAAAGACAAAATGTCATGCGGTCCGCTTCCATGTATGCCGAGGTTCATTTGCACTCGTCTCTGCAGTCCACTCTCGTTCATAAAAAAGTTAGAAAAAACAACAAAAACTCGCCTGACAAAAGAAATTATGCAGCTCGCTTGACCCTTGTATGCGGTGCGGTTTTTCGTCTGAAGCAGTGTGATTTTATGTTGGATGAAGCTCACTCGTCAATTTGAGTGTCACAAAAAACCGAGTGTCACAAAAATGTTTTCGTGTGTCTCAGAATTCAGTCAACTACATCAACACTTGCAGTGCCTTTGGTCTTTGAGTGTTGTTCACTTTTGAGAGTGATGTTGTTCACTTGCGTATGAGAAAAAAACGTCCGACAAAAGAAATTATGCAGCTCGCTTGCCTGTCCGATGCAGTGCGGTTTTTATTTCTGAAGCAGTGCGGTCGGCCTATGATGTTATTCATCCCGTAAGTGCAAAAAAATTGTTACGGAAACGAAAAAAAATAATGCGATTCACTTCTTGATAGTGTTGTGATTCATTTACACCAGATGTGAAGTGCACTCTACTTTCTCGTCCTTGAAAAAAAAATCATGTTTGAATAAAAGAAACCATGCAGTTCTCTTACCTGTATGATGCAGTGCGGTTTTCATCCAATGAAGTGTGGTTTTCTGTCAGATGAAGTATCCACGTCGATTTGGGTGTCGCGAAAAACAGAGTGTCCGCTTTTTCGGTAAAATCGAAACTGCTCTTAAACCGTAAAGAATTAGAGAGAGTGTTCTACATGAAAGAGTTGCGTATCGTCGATATCTTTCCAACGGCGTACGATTTGAATCATTCGGACCAGCGGTTTGCAAAAATTTCACCAAAAACGGCCGCTGTCACTCGTCGTCCACCGCACGATTTTCAAAATTAATTTAAAACCGCAAGGAATCTCAAAGCAAGTTCTACATACGAAAGTTGCGCCTTGTCCATAGATTTCCAACGACATATCATACGCCTCGTTTTGACAAATGGTTCAAAAAATAGAGCGAAAACAGTACCGAAAATTTGAAAAAAATTGAAAAACAGAGTTCCGCGATTTTGTAAATTTGAAACTGCTCTTAAACCGTAATGAATTAGAGAAATATTTATATATGAAAAAGATGCGCCTCGACGATATCTATCCAACGGCGTATCATTTGCTTCGTTCCGACAAGCGGTTTAGAAAAAAACGCGAAAAACGCTCGCTGCCACTCATCATCCGCCGCACTATTTCCAAAACTGCTCTTAAACCGTGTGGAATCTTGAAAAGTGTTCAACATGTCAAAGTTGCGCCTAATCCATAGCTTTTCAATGATATATTACACGCCTCATTCCGATAAACGATCAAAAAGTTAGAGCGAAAACAGTACCGAAAAAATAACGCGTGCAGTTTTTTCCGACGAGAAGTTCACTAGTCTCTATTGCAGTGCTCGTCGTCAAAATGATGCAGTGCGCTTCTGTTGAGCATGCGGTGCCGAAGTGGTGTGCAGAATAGTTATTCTGCTAATATTAGCATAATAGACCGTCTGTATATATATATATATATATATATATATATATATATATATATATATATATATATATATATATATATATATTATGAATTCCATTTTCTATCTATTTTTTTATGCTAATTTGAATCTAGCTGTTATCATCCACATATACAGAATGGAAAGCGTATATACACACATAGAAACAAAACATATAAGAATGGAAAACAGAGTACACACATTGAAACAGAGCAATACTATGATTGTTGTGGATACATAGCTATCCACGCCGAAACGACTCACAAAATAAAACGCGTCCATGAGACCATGACCAGCAGCCCTTGCCTACGGTAGCTCTTGGCTCTACCTGAACTCGTGCAGGCATTCGTCCAAGCGGTCGACACGCTCACGGTACATCTAGAGCATGATCTCGAGCTTCAAGTTGGCTATTTCATCGAAGATCACCAGCTCGAGGATGCGACGGCCATGTTCCTCTACTGCGCCCAGGTGGACAATTGGGCCAAGGTGGCGATCGAGCCTACCGACCAGCGCATTGGCATCGAGCAGACCGCGGACAAGGCGAACAGCACGACCCATGCGAACGGCGCAGCGGGCGTCCAGTGCAAGTACGGCGTGGCTGGCCTCTGGTGCAAGTACGATGTAGAGGGCCTCTGCCCACTCCTGGCGAGGAATGGGGGTACTGACGGGACGTGTACCCAGCTGCAATGCCTTGTCGACAACATGCAAGCGCCAATGGATCTGCTCTTGCTGTGCGGCGCACCGCGCCTCTCGCTCGGCGATGCTCCAACGGTCTCGCCGTGCGACGAGCCGTAGCCTATCAGTGCAGACACGCCTAGCTTGCACTACGGCATGCCATCGATCATGTTGTGCGGCGACTTGCAGCTTGTCGGTGCTGACATGCCTATCTTGATCCGCGGCGCTAAAGAGCCATGCGCCAAGGGTCTGCTCAACCCTGGCGATGACGTGCATCACAGTGTCGTCCATCATGTTGCCAGGGAGCACCTCGGCCTCGACGGGCCGTGGTGCCTACTCGTTTTCCTTGTCGATGAGGTTGATGGAAGAGGTGGCGCTTTGGTGGGTTGGCATGCTTGGAAAAGGTGGATGTGCTACAGGCTGCGCTTGTTGCCTCCATGCATCGCGCACTGCCTAGGTTTATGCGCAATATCGTTGGGTGGCGGGAAACCGGTGAGGAAATGGCGGGAAACGGTGGCGTGTTCATAAAATGCCATCAATTAATGGAAACTTAGAATAGAAGGAACATCGAGCTAGCATAAGAAGTAGATGATAATCAAATGATCGTTTATCCTAATTAATTATGCATGTAATAGTTTACTTTGGTGTGTGGAAATGTCATGTGTGTATTAGCCACCTATGTAATTGGATGTTTGTCGTGTATTACCCACAACTTGTTTATGTGAAACGTTTCTATTCTCTTGGCTCAACACAAACAGTTTATCAGAATGAACTGTATGCCCTCCATTGCACACACCTTGATCTGGTTGAACAGTTTATGTTGCGTTGCCTAATCGAAGACAATTCATCTGAGTGAACCGTATGCCGTGTATCGCACACACCTTGATCGAGCTGACCATTTCTTTTGTGTTTCCTAATCACAAACAGTTCATTCGAGTGAACCGTATGATGTATATCGCACACACCTTAATCTGGCCGCCCATTTCTTTTGTTCCTCCTCATCGCAAACAATTAATTGAACTGAACTGTATGCCCTGCATTGCACACGCAACTAAAATCTGAACCGTGTTTGATGCATCCGTCGTTGCAAACGTTTTGCAACTTTTTGACGATTTTTACACCACCGTTTGCGATTATTGCATCGCACACAGTTTCATCAAAGGGTCTCTGATCGTAGTGTCGCGTTAGCAGCATCCTGCGATAGTGGGTGTTGCTGTTGTTGTTGTTGTTGTTGTTGTTGTTGCTGCTGTTGGTGTTGTTGTTGATGTTGTTGTTGTTTTTGTTGTTGTTGTTGTTGTTGTTGTTGTTGTCGTCGTCGTCGTCGTCGTCGTCATTGTTGTTGTTGTTGTTGGTGGTGGTGGTGGTGGTGGTGGTGTTGGTGTTGTTGTTGTTGTTGTTGTTGTTGTTAAGGTGAGTCAGAGTTTTGCTGTCAAGTTGCTATCGTTAAGGTGTGTCGGAATTTTTTTTCTCTTCAGCAGGGACGCCTTGCTGAGCACGGAGATATTTGGACATTGATGGCTTGTCAATCAATGGATGGGTGTGATCTACAACAAAGTTAATAACCTCCCATGTGCCATCTTTTAGCTTCACTGCCATCTTAGCAGGGCATTTGGTTTGCTTTATAGTTTTTCTTTGCCACTTCTTCTTATAAGTGGGTTCATCGTCATCATCTTCAATATCTTGTTCAAGGGAGCTCAGGCATGTAGTTTTTTTGCTTGACGATGCAACAGCTGGTAGTCCAAACCTCTCCACAGGCTTACGAAACTTGTTACAGTAGAACTGTTGTTTGTCTAGCACACATGTGTATGTTGACCTGTGGGATGTATTTGACTTGATTGAAAAACCCACCCTCAGAGCATAGCGATTGTAGTGTTCCTTTGCACCCACTAACGTGTCAGAGTGCATGCCAACATAAGGTTCTTGTGGCTGCGACCGTGCTTCTTCATCTTCCAACTCAGGTGCCTCATCAACCATAGCATTAGCAGGACCAACTACAGCGTTGGGAGCAGCGGCATGGGTGGTCGGAACATGGGCAGTATTAGAGGCATTGTCGGGGTCTGGAGACCAGATTTGTATCCCACTGATCATAGACTGGATTTAAGAAGGGCGCACCCAACTCAACTAAAATGTTGATAGACTCTACGTCAACTGATGCTTCATTGAGATCAATCATTTTCCCCTCCTTGTCCCTCTCTCTTTCTTTTTTCAAACCACCCCTGCAGAAACATTTCTTAGTTGAGAATGCTATAACCAATACAACATATCTTTGTTGGGAGTATAAATTGAGGCAAAATTAGTACTAGATTAAAGGGGCAACCATATGCAGTTATTTAGGCAACTAGAAGGAAAAACAGAGGCAACTTTTTGAGTTGTTTCCACACAAGTTGTTTTTCTGTCATACCTTGAGTTACCAGCCACATTTACACCCATATGTGAATAAAATTTATTTTCCTGACAGAAGGTGACTGATACATCCATTTTGCATCATGTTTTCTTACTGTTATTTATAATGTTTTTATCCATAATAATGCTTTTTGGCGTAATTCTAATGCCTTTTCTCTCATAATTTGCAAGGTACACACCAAGAGGGAGAATCCAAACAGCTGGAAATCTAGACCTGAAAAAGCTATGTCAGGCTACCTATTCTGCTTACTCCAAACAAGCTAAAACTTCATGGAGATTTTTTATGGAATATTGAAGAATTATTGGAGCAAATAACTACCAGAGGGAGCCCACCAGGTGGGCACAACCCACCTGGGCGCGCCAGGGAGCCTAGGCGCGCCCTGATGGGGTGTGCCCTCCTCGGCCCACCTCCGATGCCATCTTCTGGTATATAAGTCATTTTGACCTACAAAAAATAAGGGAGGACTTTCGGGATGGAGCGCCGCCGTCTCGAGGCGGAACTTGGGCAGGAGCACTTTTGCCCTCCGGCGGAGCGATTCCACCAGGGGAACTTCCCTCCCGGAGGGGAAAATCATCGTCATCATCATCACCAACAACTCTCCCATCTTGGGGAGGAAAATCTCCATCAAAAACAGCACCATATCATCTCAAACCCTAGTTCATCTCTTGTGTTCGATCTTGTTACCAGAACTATAGATTGGTGCTTGTGGGTGACTAGTAGTGTTGATTACATCTTGTAGTTGATTACTATATGGTTTATTTGGTGGAAGATTATATGTTTAGATCCATTATGCTATTTAATACTCCTATGATCATGAGAATGTTTATTGTTTGTGAGTAGTTACTTTTGTTCTTGAGGTCACGGGATAAATCATGTTGCAAGTAATCATGTGAATATGATATGTGTTCGATATTTTGATAGTATGTATGTTGTTATTCCCTTAGTGGTGTCATGTGAACGTCAACTACATGACACTTCACCATATTTGGACCTAAGGGAATGCATTGTGGAGTAGCAATTAGATGATGGGTTGCGAGAGTGACAGAAGCTTAAACCCTAGTTTATACGCTATTCGATCCAAAATTTTAATGCTATGGTTAGAATTTATTCTTAACACTTTTCTCGTAGTTGCAGATGCTTGTGGGAGGGTTAATCATAAGTAGGAGGCTTGTTCAAGTAAGAATAACACCTAAGCACCGGTCCACCCACATATCAAATTATCAAAGTAGCGAACACGAATTAAACCAACATGATGAAAGTGACTAGATGAAATTCCAGTGTACCCTCAAGAATGCTTTGCTTATCATAAGAGACCGCTTTGGCCTGTCCTTTTCCTCAAAAATATTGGGCCACCTTGCTGCATATTTGTTACTACTATCGTTACTTGCTCTTTACAATTTATCTTGCTATCAAACTACTCCACTACTTACAATTTCAGCACTTGCAGACATTACCTTACTGAAAACTACTTGTCATTTCCTTCTGGTCCTCGTTGGGTTTGACACACTACTAGGGAAAACCCTAGTAGTAGCGCTTGTTTTATAGCTAGTAGCAGCGCTGGTACCAGCGCTACCACTAAGGCGCTATAGCTAACTAGTAGCAGTAGCACTAGAAAGGGAGCGCTACTGCTATACCTAGTTAGCAGTAGCGCTTCCCTTTGGACAGCGTTAGTGCTATTGGTAAGTAGCAGTAGTGCTTGTTCTAAAAAGCGTTGCTGCTAACTTTTCCTGTATTTTTAAAAATACAGCTTATTTTCGTTGTGTGGTTTTATATACAATACTTTCATCATATGATTTTATGACCATGATTACCTATTATATATAACAGTGGGTGAAAAGAACGTGGAGTAGATTCAAGTGGAGGCAACATGTGGTGCATGTCGAAAGTACTACTCTAATCCAAACTTGATCTAGTTTGGATTAGTAGTACTGTCGATGAGCACCACATGTTGGCCCCACTTGAATCTAATCCATGTTCATTTCACCTACTGATATATATAATAACTCATCATGCTCATATAACAACTTAGCATCATGCATCATCGATCATAATAATAAATAACTCATCATTGGTATCATCATAACAAGTCATACTCATCATCATCGATCATACAACTTCTACTCGATACCACATGATCATCATAGTCATCTAACCAATCCTACTTAGTTGTTCTTAGCACATGATCATGAGTATTATTAACTGGGACCTACTACCTTCTCTTAGGTAAAATAGCAAAAAACAAGATAGGCCCTAACTCTCCATTATGGAGAATGGAGATTATCCTGTCTCCAATTCTTGCCTTTCGCACAATGTTGCTTCCAAGTACCTCCTTATGGCTGTCCATACATTTTTTCCATTCTTTGATTTTTCATGTCTTCACTTCTTTTAGAAATCCAATATGGACAGGTGTGACTTGTAGGATGACATGGTTGTATGTTCAAAACATCAAGGCGATCATTTTGATACATCAAATGAGGCACACACTCCAACGGGGTTTTCTATTGAAAAACATAGCAATAACTTCGTATTAGCAATGTACTTAAGCTTTAAAGAATTTATGCAAAAGATGCACGGATGTCGTAATAGTAAAACATCTTACCATGGCATCTCCATGGATGTTACCATGGTTCAACACATGCACTAGTGGCACGTATTCACCATAATGTGGGGGAATTTGATAATAGTTATTGTAATTCTCAAGATCAGTACAAAATGCGATCAGATGATTTTTCTCTTGATAAGTTAACTCAGAGCCATCGGTGTAATAGGTTCTGTCTACCATCTTCCGCACATTGTTTGAAGAATGAAAATAAGTTGCCGATGGAAATAAGTTGTCAACTATTTTGAAATGAACAATATAAATTAGTTAATAACTATGTTTGAGAAACTCACATAGCTGTAGAGTTGGAAGTGTATCAACAAGAACCCAAATGTCCATATTGTCTTGGTCGATGTCAGGATCACCAAGATCCATGGTGACAAGCATACCCTCATAAAAACCATACATCTTTCAAAGTGCTTCGCAATTTTTGCAACCAAAATGGGTTACGCTCTCAAAATTATACAGATTTACTTCAAAATCCATATCATGATGGGTCCTTAGGTGAATTTTCTTTGTTTTGAAATTTTCATGGTCTTCAAAATCCATCCTCTCCAAGACACAGCGTCTTGCATGGCATGGAGTAAGCTACTAGAATTGTAAAATATGAAAATTACACGTTGAAATAATTGAACTCATGCTTAATTACGAAAAAAACACTTTTCGTCGTTGTGTACCATTTCAACATCGAAGGTCTCGTGGAGCTTAATGCTGAAGCGCCGATCTTCGTCCAGATGAGGCATGTCGCACAGACCTCGGTCATCATTGCACCAGCTGCACTCCCCCGGGAGACTTTCGTTGTCCAATGACAACATTTCCTACGTTCATAATTCAATGATTAAACTTGTACAATTCAATATATGTACTACAAAAATTAAATTAGATCATTATTATTCATCACCACTACAAAAAAAAGACACTTCTGTGATGATACGTGTTTGTCATAGTAGGTCACGTTTTTTGTCATGCGTGTACATCCATGACAAATTTATGACAGAATCAAGATAGTCATACATGTGCTGTCGTAGAAGTGTTCCATGACATTACCAAAATTATCATCACGGAAGTGTCCACTTCCATGATGATAAATCGCGCGTCATAGAAGTGCTTTCGTCAAGGGTGATCGACATGTGGCATCCACCGTAACGGAATGTCGTTAAGCTATCGGGTCCGGTTTTGGATTCGATAATCCGTTAACAGCCCGGACCAATGGTGATTTTCCAGGTGTAAAATACTCATTGGCCGGAGGAAACACGTGTTTGCTTACCGTTGGGACAGATGTCATCCACTCATTGGACATGAGGCGCCTATGATACGTCGACATGTGGCACGACCCAACAGAGGCCCATTCCGGTGAAAAGGCCGGCCCAACTAAAGGCCCACCATGTTTTTTCATGCACTAGTGGGCTGGCCCGTTAACAGCCTGCCATGTTTTGGGCCAAATTGAGGCCCA
Organism: Triticum aestivum; assembly: GCF_018294505.1. NCBI lineage: Eukaryota > Viridiplantae > Streptophyta > Magnoliopsida > Poales > Poaceae > Triticum > Triticum aestivum. The sequence goes on from NC_057807.1 coordinate 283,280,794, forward strand.
TACCATATCAGGCATGTTCATAGCCTGTCGTGTTTTGGGCCAAATTACGGCCCAGATCGGATCAGGCCCGTTAACAGGCCACAGATCTTTTGGGCCCATTCTAAGATATGTTTGTATTTCAGCCTGTTAAATGCACATTTACCAATTCGGCCCGATAATAGTTTTGGCTTGTTAGCGGCCTGTGGTCCATCTGGGACGTTGTCAACCCGGTTTAACTTTAGGCCATTTAACAGCCCATGCAGACACTAGGCTATTTCTTGTCTGAAGTAACTTTAGGCCTCTTAACGGCCCATAGTCTTTGTGGTTAAATTTCAGCCCAACTGGCCTACCAGCCTGTTAATGGCCCGTGTAACAGTTGGGCCTAATTACAGCCCGTGTTGAATACGGCCTGCTTACAGCCCATCTGATAATGGCATGTGACACTTTTAGGCCTATGACCCGCGTAGATACCAGCCTGCTTAAAGCCCATAATTTTATTGCCAAACAGGCCCGTGATATATTTTGGCCTGTTAATTGCTCGTCCTATTTTGGCCAAACATGGGCCTTAGGCAGTTTGGGCTTGTATTGGCCCATGAATTTTTTGGCTCAACGCTAGCCCAATCTAGGTTTTAGCCTATTAAAAGCCCATTGTATTCTTTGGCCCAGCTGGCCAGAACTTTACTCGTCCTGTTAAAGGCGGGAAACAACCATAAGGTTTAGACCTGCTAATGGACCAAGATTATTATAGGCCCACGTTTTGGCCCATATGAGTAATGGGCCGCCCTGAAGACCGACAACACTGAGATCCACTGAACCTTCCAGCCTAAATTACAGCATACCGACCAAGAATAAACCTAGACTATACAACAAAGAAATCACAGCATATTACATCCCCTCGGCAACAAAGTTCGCTGCCAGTGATAATAAAGGGCAACCAGACAGCAGATTACATAAATTGGGCAGGTCGCCACCAGTGGAACTTAACAAGCGGACAATATAGTAGACAGAACTGACAGCACTTCAACATAGTTCAAGAAAGGTTAGCATGGCCCAGCAGCTACACTTCAAGCAGCTTAGCAACCTGATGAGACTGCGCTTTTGTGGCGCTCATATCCACCAACTTAAGCTGCATAGTATCAATAAACGTACTATACTTACGGTTAATCTTGCATAGATATTGGAGTTCCAGTAGTATTTGAGCGAAAGCATGTATTTATGCTTGAATTTCAGACTGAAGAAGTCGAACAAATTCAGGCGGCGACTTCATCGAGCTTGTGTCACTGAGTAAGTTTGACACTACATCAAGATGTGACTTCATGGTTGTATCCCTACCCTCAATATGTTTTGCCTTCTCCTCTGGAATATGTGTTAGAGGGACAAACAATGGGTTCGTCTCACTATCATTGTGGCAGTTCTTCCTAGCAGCAGTGTTGTCACCCTGAAAGAGAAACAAGTAGGTAGATAACAGGTTTTGCACATATAAGCATCAGCGCTGTCAATTCATCTCATTTCTTTGTCAGAAATAAAGAGACACGGTTTAAAATAGCATTAACATAATAGGCATTGTCCATAGTTAAGACGGCAGGAAATGGCATTGTGCAGGAGCGGCCAGCTTCACCAGACCACTGGATTACAAATCAAGAACACAAGCATAGATGTAGTTCTAAACAACATATAAGCATGAATGGTGAGTGTACTATCAATTTATACCATTTCAGATTGGTAAATAAAGAGACACCATTTAAATAACATTAATATAATATGGCATTGTTCATAGTTGAGACATAGCAGGATATGACATTGTACTGTTGGTAGTCTCACCACACCACTGGATTACAAATCCAGAACACAAGCATAAACATAGTGCTAAATAAGATAACTTGCTATGTTTAGTTTAATTTACATGGTACGAATAAGGAACTAGATTGTACAACTAAAGACTAAAATTGCGAATGACAAACTTATGTTATGTATATAAACTTTGAACAAGCAATTTGATGCACACGACAAAAATAAACAACATTTGCACTCATTGCTATCCAAATATAAACAACAAAGTTTGAAGGCTCAAGGAGAACAAACTTACATTAGTAGTGAAGATAGGGTCTATAAAGGCCTTGTCCATATTGATGGGGGGGGGGCACTTCAAGAAGTTTACCTCACACTCTTCTTCAGGAGTATTGCCTTTATTCTACATTTTGTTAAGAGTAAATATAGATGTGTAAATATAGGAACAAATGGCGATTATTTAACTTAAGATGCAGAGTACAAATGCAAATATAGCATACAGCCAGAAGGCACTGACAAGAGCAATGCGGAGCTAAACTTCTTCAGTAACATTGGTTTTATTCAATATTTTGGCAAGAGTAAATGTAGATCCGATGTGTAGAGAAATGGAGGACAAGGGAAAATAAGCTGCAAAGTGTACATGAAGAACTAGCTGACAAATATAAGGACAACAAATACTTACAAGAACAATGCAGAACTAAACTTCTTCATGGGCATTGGGTTTATTCTACATTCATTTAAGCATTAATATAGATCTAATAATTTGGAGCGAACAGTGGATAAGCAAGCTATAATGCACAATGATGTCACATAATCCACCAGGTATGAATGTAAGGACAGCGATAGGACAATAGGTACTCACAAGAGCAAAGCAGCAACTAGCATAGTTGCGATATCCTAGATTTTGCGGCGCTGGTTCTATCGCCAATATACGTCGGGTGCTATGTGATTTCTCCGGAAACACAAGAACAACATTTGAATGGAAAAACATGGTATGACGACAAATGGAATAGGTGTTGATAATGGATGGGCATGGCATCTTCACATATATCATGAGTAAACTAAGCAGATGGCAGTGCAATGAAGCAAAAGAAATGCAAGACACCTTATGCAAGATATGTGCAACCAATAAAACCTTGCCAAATTAGAACAGGCACCTTATTGGGTGAACAGGATAGGCCATCTTCCTTTGACTCCATGAGCTTAGAATAGTCATTAGGATCATATTCTGAATACAAATCTATAGGTTGGGAGCATGTGGGTTTCATTGCATCCACAATGGACCTCAATCCCTTGATGCCAAGTTTGTTACCCATTGAACTGTTTCGCAATATTCTTTTGATGTGAGCATTCTTATGTTCATTGTGATTACGTACAAATCTGTAAAGCATGAAAACACAAATAGTAGTAAGATTATCTTTCTAATGTAGAGGATATTGTAATATAATAGAGGCTCCCTGTAAACCCTTGTGTGCTATCACTGGATTCTGATGAGAGAGCCCATGTGTGCTGTAATATCGTGAGTAGATCAATATAATCTGGCACAACTACACAAAAAAAATAGGCTCCCTGTTGGGGGCCCCAGATGTAAGGATAGTTGGAAGATGATAGGTTCATAATATATCATAGAAAGTTTATTGCCAAACCATGATAATGAGAGCGTAGAGCCAGTAGGCAGATAGTAGTGTAGATAATAGGGGTACACCATAACCACCATAAATAAATAGGGAAAGCGGAACTAGCTGGAAAACATAGGGTTTTTCCACTACTAATATGCAGCCTATCGATCACCTACAGGCCAGCTCTATTCATCTGAAGGCACACAGCTGTTACTATCCATTTAGCCTATCAAAGACCGCGCGACTCCCACCATTTCCAGGGTATTATGGCAGACCAACTCGAAGTGCGAAAACATTTAGTAGAACCGGCCCAATAGAGGTGTCGACTACAGATGTCCCTGCTCCCCTTCCTGACAAGGAACATACTATGCTTCCCATATAGAACACCGCATGGGCCGCCTGCCGAACCACCGGCCCCCACCGCCTGTGTTCCTCCGCTGCCACCACCCCCCAGCCCCGCCCCCATCCGCGTCGAGTTTTCTTCGTACCGCGAGGCCCCACCACCGCTCCCCACGACCACCATCCCCACCTGAGCCCCTTCCTTCGCACCGGCAAGCTTTGGCGAGCTCTCAAAAATCGACTCACCCAATTTTGAAATTTAGTCTACTGTCATTTAACTAGTGTGGAATATAAAAGGGGAAAACCATAAGCATTGCGAGTATAGTGTTGAGCGTGCCATGGAGGATCTGAAGGTGCAAACCGGACAAAGGCAACTTCACAACCAATGTTTGCTTTCAACTAACAAGTAAGTGATGGACAAGAAATCAGAATAAACCAGTGGCGATCTATTTTCTTGCTGCGATAAATAAGTTGGGCAGATACGAAAGAGTACCGCCTCTGGTGCGGTGCCATGTATGCATCTGCTGACAATTTGACGATGTTGCGATAGCGATGGCTATCGGTGGCGTGGAAACAGATCTAGGAGGGTAGACGGTGGTGGCAGGGCGCGGTGGACAAGACGGTCGTGGTAGCGGCGCCGGCAAGGTGGATGACGATGGGGATGAAGCGAGATGACGGGATGAAAGGATCCTGGTCCAAAGCGCTGGATGAGAGAGGTCGATCTCTTGTAATGGCCGACGGCGTCGGGGTATCAGCTCCGGCATGGTGGAGGAGGACGGCGATGGATGGGGTGGCGGACGGAGGAGGCTGGGGTCGAGAGGGTGTTTTGGCGCCCATGAAGTATGAATGGGGAAATGGAGGGAGAGAGGAAGGGGGAACCATGTCTTCAGGGCGCGTTTGTGTCAAATGCAAGGAAATTGACAAACTTAGCCCCCGTTTAAAATTTCCTACATCACAGCAATATTAGTCGGTTGGGGATAGGACGGTAATCTTGCATACACCGAATATTTGTCAACGAGAGTTTGTTTTTGGCGCCCACCGTGTATGAATCGGAGAGGGAGTCGATTTTGAACGAGGAGACACTTTGTTTTGGCGCCCACCATGTATGAATCCAGGTGAGAGGCGGTTATGTCACGTTTTAGTGAAATTACAAACCTAGCCCTATCGAAACCTATAGAAATCGAGCCGATAGGCTTTGCGTGGCAGGGATAGGCAGTAATTTCCATCTCGCAGATTTTGGTTTCGGGCGGTTACTGCGGCTTTCCCCACTTCGTTCAAATTTTTGCAGAGCAAGAGTGCACGTTTACCATGCCAACTCAATTCGAATCCAGTTTGTACTCTATTTTTGTTCGGGCAGGATCCATTTTCGATTGGAATAAAATTCTATATACATCTTTTTCTATATATATTTTTTCAAAAGCACAGCACCCTTTATACATAAATATGGTTTACAAATGGCATGATCTCAGATTCATAAGGTTGTATCCATCTTAATTTGGATTTTAAAATATTTGAAACCACTTTATGTTGAAATCCAATGTATGCATTCCTCGCTAACTGTCTCCAATTAATGTGTGTTTCATGCGGGTTTTTATTTTTTTACTTCTCAAACATGTATAATGTGTTTCACACACGCAACATATAGTGTAATCCCGTTTAGACATTAATTGCATATAAACCATGCATTGTCTCTAATTAAAGAATCTATGGATCACTAATATTGATAAACTATATAACATTACACGTGTCCCCAAATTCAAATGAATATGCATGTTTGATACACCAATTTGCATTATGATATTATCGATGTCGTCATCATCTCCAGTTTAAATATTTAAATCCCTTTTAATCCAAATATTCGTCTCATATAGCTATCACTCATGCTTATATAGGAGTATCTCTCTAGACCAATACGCATTCATCGTCTCTCGGGTATCTCTCGTGCTACCTGTATATCAACAATGATCTTTTATCTTTGTAACACACTGACAGTACTCTCTCCCTCGACCTCCATCACTCTATCTATCTCTAAGTATATCTCACTCCCTGCTATGTGTTTCTAACTATGATTTTCCATGTGAAATCTCTTTCTCTCACACAAACACAAACTTCGTCTCCCGGGGTCTCATTTCTCTCTACTATTCCCCTGTGTGCCATTCGCACACACCCTCTGATACAGAGATGTCTTTCGCTCCTTAGGTATGAGAATCTAAGACTCTTCCTCTTAAATATCTCTTTCTCACACACAAACACAAACTCTGTCTCCCAGGGTCTCATATCTCTCCACCATTCTCTTGTATGTCGCTCGCACACACTCTCTCTCCCTAGAGATATCTTGCGTTCCCTCATATGTCTCTCTAGCTATCACTCTTGTTGTGAAATATCTTTCTCTCGCAGACACAAAACTCCGTCTCTTGGGATCTCATTTTTCTCTGATATTTGTTTGTATGTGAGTCACATGCACCCTTTCTCCATCTCTCTCACACCCTCTCACATAACTCAGCCTTCTGATCCACTCGACTCCTATCTCTAACGCACACTAGCTAGCATCTTTACCTTTCTATGCATCTGTTTCTCCATCAACCTTCTTTCTCGCCCTCACTCTTGCTTCCTATCACGCACACTATGTATGTTTCTATCTACATGCAGTCAAGTGCCCTCTTTTTATCTTTCTCTCTCACACACACATAACTTCACCCTCTGAACCACCCGGCGGTCATCTCCAACACTCAAACTAGCCGATGTCCCTCTAGCTAGCATTTCCATCTCGGTATCTATCTGTAGTTTCTCCGTCAACATTTCTTTCTCGCACGCACTCTTGCTTCCTATCACCCACACTATATATGTCTCTCCATACATGCATTTATAGGTTGATCTCTTTTGCACAATCGCTGTGTCTCACTCCCTCTGCTCGCCATAGATGCATACTCCAGCCCACGCCACTATCTCTTAAAGACAAAAACACATGCTCAATTGTCGGGCCTTCTTCCCTGCACTCTCACATGCATCATATTGTCATACCGATCCGTCTCTCCCATGCTGTTGAACTTATGACTTATATCTTCTTTCTTTTATCTCGATCATGCGTGCGTGCGCACACACACATCCACGTATACATGTATACCTCTCGCACATGCACGTTCAAGGTCTCTATGTCTCCATACGTAGTTAATTACCCTCAACCCTAACGCAACATCGAATCGTTCTCTTCTTGTGTGCACATAACTTCCGTCTGGATAGGTAAAACACACACTCACACTTAACAATCTCCTTCTAGCTACCCCCCCCCCCCCTCACTCTTCCCCTATATCCCCGAAACTAATAAGACCATCCCTTCGTGTAATTCCCACCTACATGCACCATCGATATATAGTAGTCTTCCTCGGTGTCTCTCGAACAAACACATTCTCTCGATGTCGACTCCTCTCATGCGCACACACCTTCTCTTCCCTCTCTACGGGCCTTTTCTCTCTCGCACCCCATCGTTGGTGGCCTCTGCCATACACATCACCTCTCTATGATGAAGCCACGCACACTTAAATTACATCTGCCACCGAGGACCCCGCGTCACACACACACGCACCCACCCACCCCCCCCCCACCCACACACACACACTAAGACTCCATCTCTCTCTCTCTCACACACACACACACACGCACCCACCGACCCCCAGACACACACGCACACACTAAGACTCCATCTCACACACACACATGCTCTAGGCGGAGCATTTGTTCCTACCACCCTTCGTCCAACCTTACCCGTATGATAAACAATTGCCTTAATTTACTTATATAACATGGACAAATTCCACTTTCCTTTAGTAGTTAGCAAACTTATCATCTCTACTCTTATAAAAACTGAGTTGGTGATGATGGTGTGCCTGCCATCTTGTAATATAGACCGTCCGATCTATATCTGACGGATGGAACACAAACTATGATAATTTTATAAAAGATACCCACACCTCTCTCCACATCCTTATCTCCCACAACCTCATTGCTGAGCAATTAAAAAAGGAAGTCTCTGGAACAATCTAGCATGGTGGCCGCTGCCGCCTGCCGGCGCCGTCCCTCCCATGCCTCCACCCAGTCCGACCACCAGTCACCACCACACTCCACTCCTCCTCACATTATCTCTCATCTTTCATTTTTTGATGAAATTCTCGAGATACCAGTTTTCCGATAAAATTCTCGAGATATCATTAGTTTTTACACATGGGATTACTCATGCATGGGTCAATCATAACAGGTGTTTTGTAAAAAATGCATATTGATGTTCCGTGCAATGCACGAGCATCTTGCTTGTAAATGTATAACGCAAATCACGAGCTGGAAGTGACATTTTTTTACACAACCACGTTAACATGGCCACGTAAATCACTAGCTAAAGTGTAATACCATTATACTTACATCCTGATGCAAAAGGTTGAGTACATGTCAGAAGAGTAGAGTCGCACACACGCACACTGTCTCTCAGAATCTCACACACACACTAGTTACGTGACGCCCACTTAAGCAGACACGTATGTTACAATTTGTGCACCCACGGGTACACGTGATGGTGCGCATTTATTTAAGCCGGACGGCAGACCCAAACAGTAGCTGCATTCATTCCCCTCCTGCCACCTCTTCTCTGGTCGCCGTCGCCCGGTAACCATGGCCCGGCCGAAGGTAACGACATACTACGCCATACTCCCGCCGGAGCGGCGCTTTAATCTGGAAATTTTAGTGGTCATGCATGCATCTTTTTATGCTAGCACTCCTATATAAGAGTTGACCGATCGCTTCCCACGGACATGCGCGGGCGGTGGAAGATGAAGGAGAAGTGAAGCGGGCTGTGGAGTGACGTTTTTTTACCATAATTTCTTAGGAAACTGAGTGCAATAATTGAGTAGTTTTGCAAACTACCAGTACTACACCTGAAACGGTTCAAAACCAATACTCCCTTGCCCGCGCGCGCTTCCCGTGTGAAACGGTCAGCGTCACCCTGGAGCGTCAGTGCCGCATTAATGCCCGGCCAGAGAGGAGGCGACCTCTCACTGGCGCCGGCTTTGAAGCAGCACGACAGCCGAGAAAGCGCCGCTTCCCGGTGCACGTGACTGCTCCATGTCAAGGTTGGCCATAGTTTGGATGGGTCTCCATCGTGGGGAGCCACACTAACTGCGATGATATGGATCATTCCATCTATGAAGAACACGTGGGACTGGAACTACAAGAGGGACATGTACCCAAGAGTGGACGTATGGATCTGAGTAATGTAGCGCAGTAAGTGAAGTAGAAAGGCACAAATAGTATGAACATGCATGGCATATAGGCATTTGTCTCTTACTACGTACCACCAAAATGTTGTATGTGAATGCACGGTGATGTTATGGAGTACGTGCCTAAGTACTCTACTACTACTATATTAATTGGAGGCACATATTAGGTTTTATATTTGTTTACGTGTGATACGTCTCCAACGTATCTATAATTTGTTAAGCACTTTTACATTATTTTTTGGACTAACCTATTAACCGGAGGCCCAGCCCATATTGTTGTTTTCTTGCCTATTTCAGTGTTTCGAAGAAAAGGAATATCAAACGGAATGAAACCTTCGGGAAAGTTATTTTTGGAACAGAAGCAATCCAGGGAACTTGGAGTGCAAGCCAGGGAAGCTTCGAGGAGACCACGAGATAGGGGGAAGCGCCCACTCCCCTAGGCGCACCCTCCACCCTCGTGGGCCCCTCGAGGCTCCCCCGACCGACTTATTTCGCCTATATAAGTCCATATACCCTAAACCTTCGAAGACAACAAGCCGCCGCAAGCCTCTGTAGCCACCAAAAACCTCTCGGGAGCCCGTTCGGGCACCCTGTCGGAGGGGGAATCCCTCACCGGTGGCCATCTTCATCATCCTGGCGCTCTCCATGACGAGGAGGGAGTAGTTCACTCTCGGGGCTGAGGGTATGTACCAGTAGCTATGTGTTTGATCTCTCTCTCTCTCTTGTGTTCTCTCCATGGCACGATCTTGATGTATCGCGAGCTTTGCTATTATAGTTGTATCTTATGATGTTTCTCCCCCTCTACTCTCTTGTGGTGAATTGAGTTTTCCTCTTGAAGTTATCTTATCGGGTTGAGTCTTTAAGGATTTGAGAACACTTGATGTATGTCTTGCCGTGCTTATCTGTGGTGACAATGGGACATCGCGTGATCCACCTGATGTATGTTTTGGTGATCAACTTGCGGGTTCCGCCCATGAACCTATGCATAAGGGTTGGCACATGTTTTCGTCTTGACTCTCTGGTAGAAACTTTGGGGAACTCTTTGAAGTACTTTGTGTTGGTTGAATAGATGAATCTGAGATTGTGTGATGCATATCGTATAATCATGCCCACGGATACTTGTGGTGATAGTGGAGTATCTAGGTGACATTAGGGTTTTGGTTTATTTGTGTCTTAAGGTGTTATTCTAGTACGAACTCTATGATAGATTGAATGGAAAGAATAGCTTCGTGTTATTTTACTACGGACTCTTGAATAGATTGAGCAGAAAGGATAACTTTGAGGCGGTTTTGTACCCTACCATAATCTCTTCGTTTGTTCTCCGCTATTAGTGGCTTTGGAGTGACTCTTTGTTGCATGTTGAGGGATAGTTATATGATCCAATTATATTATTATTGTTGAGAGAACTTGCACTAGTGAAAGTATGAACCCTATGCCTTGTTTCCTACCATTGCAATACCGTTTACGCTCACTTTTATCATGTTACCTTTCTGTTTTTATATTTTCAGACTAAAAAAACCTATATCTACCATCCATATTGCACTTGTATCACCATCTCTTTGCCGAACTAGTGCACCTATACAATTTACCATTGTATTGGGTGTGTTGGGGACACAAGAGACTCTTCGTTATTTGGTTGCAGGCTTGTTTGAGAGAGACCATCTTCATCCTACGCCTCCCACGGATTGATAAAACTTAGGTCATCCACTTGAGGGAAATCTGCTACTATCCTACAAACCTCTGCACTTGGAGGCCCAACAACGTCTACAAGAAGAAGGTTGTGTAGTAGACATCAAGCTCTTTTCTGGCGCCGTTGCCGGGGAGGTGGACGCTTGAAGGTATATCTTTAGATCTTGCAATCGAATCTTTTTGTTTCTTGTTTTATCACTAGTTTAGTTTATAAAAGAAAACTACAAAAATGTAATTGAGTTTATCTCTTACGTTTCATCTTTTTAATATCTTTCGTGAGTATGATGAAAAGGAAAATTGTACTCAAGTGCTAGAAGAAGAAGTCTATAAAATGTTTGGTACTATATCTTTGAATGATGAGCATGATTGCAATGTTGTTAGTATGAACTCCTTGAATATCCATAGTACTAATGATGATTGCACTAGTCATGATGAAAATGTCTCCTATAAGCATGTCGATTTTTGTGGAGAGCATCGGATTTGCATGGACACACCAAATAGGGAAAATAGATATTGCAAGAGGAATAAGCATTTAGAAACTAAATTGTTGCAAGAAAGCATAAGGGTGAGTGCTGAAGAATTATATTTCCTTTGCCTTACTTGTGAACTTTGCAATGAAAGTGGTCATTTACATCTCCGATGCAAATTGTTTCATGATCGAATCGTGTCCAAAAATTGTGATGATTTGATTTCCCTTGCACATTATAATGAACTTACTTTGCTTATGGGTTATGAAGAAATGAAACGTTTAATTAAGCACCTTCCAGAATTTGCCCGTTATAAACTTCTTGATTTTGATCTAGAGACGATTTATATGTTTTGTGTGGTGAATTGCATTGAAAAGCCTTATATTACCAATTACATAAATAAAATAAAGCACATAGAAGATGAAGAGAATACTAATGAAAGGGAAGAGACTTCCCAATATCCTCCTATTATTTCTTATGATGAATCAGGTAACGAGGAGGAGCTTTCTATTCAACCAATCTCATATATAAGGAGCTCAAATAAGAAGGTTGAACCCACACATAATGTGAAGAAGAAAAAGAAAAGATGGAGCAACAAAGGTAGAAAGGTATCTCTCCCAAATGATGTTGCTCCTACTACTCATTGTGATGATGATAATTGCTATACTATTGGTGATATCCATACTATTAATGATGAGAGTGATTATGCTTATGATATGAAAAGGCACAAGCTTGGGGAAGCTATGATTGATGTGTATGACATATTTGAGAATATATTTGCTGCAATTAATGTTTGTCCCAAGCTTGGGGATGCTATGTTTAATGAAGATGATATTTTTAGCCTCCCAAGTTTTGATATGCAAAGTTGTTATGATGATAGCATGCCTCTTACCTATGATGATTATATTGATGAAAGTGGGTTTGGAAGAGTGTCAACTTTAGGAAGTAATGATCCCACTATTTTGGAGGATGTTGAATTCATGATGCTACTGAAAATTATTATGAGGGAGGAACATATGCTTGTAGGAATTGCAATAATGTCAAGTTTCCCCTCTATGTGTTGAAAATCTTGAAGCTATGCTTGTTTTGCCTTCCTATGCTAGTTGATTATTGTTCCCATAAGTTGGTTGCTCACAAAATCCCTATGAATAGGAAGTGGGTTAGACTTAAATGTGCTAGTCATATGCTTCATGATGTTCCCGTTATGTTTCAATTCTTATCTTTTATGTGAGCATCATTGTCATCATCATGCCTAGCTAAAAAGGCATTAAAGAAAAGTGCTTTTTGGGAGACAACCCAATATTTAACCTTACTGTTTTTGTGTGTCCACATGATTATGCCACTGTAGTAATCATTTTTTATAGCTTTTGTTTCAATAAAGTGCGAAGTAAGACCTTTAGGATAGCTTACGGTGATAGTTGTGTTGATCCTGCTGAAAATCAGAAACTTTTGCACCCAGTAAATTAGTTTTTATAATTCAAAGAAACGTGATTTTGTTCTGATTCTTTTTGTTCTGGATTTTTACACAAACTTATTAGGGTTTCCTAATTTGGTAGGATTTTTGGAGTCCCAGAAGTATACGTTTGATACAGATTACTACAGATTGTTATGTTTTTTGACATATTCTGTTTTCTATGTGTTGTTTGCTTATTTTGATGAATCTATGAGTACTATCGGAAGGTATGAACCATAGAGAAGTTGGAATACAGTAGATATTACACCAATATGAATTTAGAATGAGTTCATTACAGTACCTAAGTGGTGGTTTTATTTTCTTATACAAACGGAGCTTACGAGTTTTTTGTTGAGTTTTCTGTTATGAAGTTTTCAAGTTTTGGGTAAAGATTCGATGGACTATGGAATGAGGAGTGGCAAGAGCGTAAGCTTGAGGATGCCCAAGGCACCCCAAGGTAATATTCAAGGACAACCAAGATCCTAAGCTTGGGGATGCCCCGGATGGCATCCCCTCTTTCGTCCTCGTTCATCGGTAACTTTACTTGGAGCTATATTTTTATTCACCGCATGATATGTGTTTTGCTTGGAGCGTTATTTTATTTTGTTAGTATTTGCTTGCTGTTATTTAGAATAATGTTTTGCATCTTTAGTTTCAATAAAAATGTCAAGGATAGCCTTTACCATGCTTATTTTGCAAGTATACATGTTGCTGTTTCAAAAGAGAAAGTTTATCGCTGTTGCGAAAATTCCCTAGAAAAGTCAGAATGTGATAAATTGTTGAAACCTTTTGAATAATAAGCTCTGATAAATTTACTACAGTGGGAATTTTATCTCATAATTTTTGAAGTTAGGGAAGTATTGATACTCTTGCATTCTTTACAGACTGTACTGTTTTAGCAGATTGCTGTTATGTTTGCATTGTTTGCATATGTTTGCTTGTTTAATGATTCTATTTGAGGGTAGGAGTATTAAATATGCAGAGGCATTTAGTATTCAATGTTGAATAATAATTTTCGTGATTTGTTACAGTAGAAAATGATAAGGTTTTTCATTGGTTTATACTAACCTATCTCACGAGTTCTTGTTGAGTTTGGTGCGGATGAAGCTTTTGATAAAAAGAGAAACCATGATATGAGAGGAATTAAGGAGACACAAAAGTTCAAGCTTGGGGATGCCCAAGGCACCCCAAGATGATATTTCAAGAAGTCTCAAGCATCTAAGCTTGGGGATGCCCCGTTAGGCATCCCACCTTTCTTCTTCAACAACTATCAGTTAGTATCGGTTGAGCCTAAGTTTTTGCTTCTTCACATGAGTTGTGCTCTCCTTGCAATATCATTTTAGTTTGTTTTGCTTGCTGTTTGAATAAGATACCATGATCTGAAATTCTTAAATGAGAGAGAGTCTTCACATAGTTACATAATTATTTAACTACTCATTGATCTTCACTTATATCTTTTTGGAGTAGTTTGTCATTTACTCCTGTGCTTCACTTATATCCTATGAGTAAATGATTGAATGAGTTGAATGTCATAAATCTGAAATTACATATGTCTCATTTTCTTATTCCGTTAGGAGTAATGACTTCACATCTAAGAAGTAGATGTTGTAAATTTATTTAAGGTTAGTAAACATTGTATTGGTCATTTGAACAATTCATGAAAGAATATTGAAGGAAGAGAGATTCCACATATAAATATACTATCCTATACATCTTCTATGATTGTGAGCACTCATTAAAGTATGACATGCTAAATAGTTGATGTTGGACAAGGAAGACAACATAATGGTTTATGTTTTCTCACATCTCAGTTAAAGTATATTGTCATGGATCATTCAAACATGTTGAGCTTGCCTTTCCCCCTCATGCTAGCCAAATTCTTTGCACCAAGTAGAGATACTACTTGTGCTTCCAAATATCCTTAAACCCAGTTTTGCCATGAGAGTCCACCATACCTACCTATGGATTGAGTAAGATCCTTCAAGTAAGTTGTCATGTTGCAAGCAATAAAAATTGCTCTCAAAATATGTATGACTTATTAGTGCGGAGAAAATAAGCTTTATACGATCATGTGATATGGAAATAAAAAAAGCGACGGACTGCATAATAAAGGTTCATATCACAAGTGGAAATATAAAGTGACGTTCTTTTGCATTAAGATTTTGTGCATCCAACCCTAAAAGCACATGATAACCTCTGCTTCCCTCTACGAAGGGCCTATCTTTTACTTTATGTCCTTTACTTTATGCAAGAGTTAAGGTGATCTTCACCTTTCCCTTTTTTCATTTTATCCTTTGGCAAGCACCTCATGTTGGAAAGATCCTGAAATATATATCCAGTTGGATGTAAGTTAGCATGAACTATTATTGTTGACATCACACAAAGGTGAATACGTTGGGAGGCAAAATTATAAGCCCCTATCTTTCTCAGTGTCCGATTAAAACTCCATAACCATAAGTATTGCGTGAGTGTTAGCAATTGTATAAGACTATATGATAGTTGAGTATGCGGAGTTTGCTAAATCAAAGCTCTGACATAGACCCTTCCTGAAAATAGGATAAATTGTAATTGTTTGATGACTGAGAATGAAGTTTGCTAGTTTTCGAAAAAGTTTATGGTCTATGCTTTAACACGTGAATAGCTTGTTACTTGATCTTGAGAAGTTTTATGAGATGAACTACTGTTATGACATATAATCATGCTAGGAAAGGTGATTGAAATTATCATTGATCAAACTTGTGCACCTGCTAGCATTCCTACTTCATAAATTCTTTCTTTTATACCTACGCGAGGACGAGCAGGAATTAAGCTTGGGGATGCTAATATGTCTCCAATGTATCTATAATTTATGAAGCATTCATGCTATTATCTTATCTATTTTGGATGTTTATGGGCTTTATTAAGCACTTTTATATTATTTTTGGGACTAACCTATTAACCGGAGGCCCAGCCCATATTGCTGTTTTCTTGCCTATTTTAGTGTTTCAAAGAAAAGGAATATCAAACGGAATGAAACCTTCGGGAAAGTTATTTTTGGAACAGAAGCAATCCAGGGAACTTGGAGTGCAAGCCAGGGAAGTTTCGAGGAGGCCACGAGATACGGGGCGCGCACACCCCCCTGGGCGCGCCCTCCACCCTCATGGGCCCCTCAAGGCTCCCCCGACCGACTTCTTTCGCCTATATAAGTCCATATACCTTAAACCTTCGAAGACAACAATAGATCGGGAGTTCCGCCGCTGCAAGCATCTGTAGCCACCAAAAACCTCTTGGTAGCCCGTTCCGGCACACTGCCGGAGGGGGAATCCCTCACCGCTGGCCATCTTCATCATCCCGGCGCCCGACGCTCTCCATGACGAGGAGGGAGTAGTTCACCCTCGGGGCTGAGGGTATGTACCGGTAGCTATGCGTTTGATCTCTCTCTCTCTCGTGTTCTCTCTATGGCACGATCTTGATGTATCTCGAGCTTTGCTATTATAGTTGGATCTTATGATGTTTCTCCCCCTCTACTCTCTTGTGATGAATTGAGTTTTCCTCTTGAAGTTATCTTATCGGGTTGAGTCTTTAAGGATTTGAGAACACTTGATGTATGTCTTGCCGTGCTTATCTATGGTGACAATGGGATATCATGTGATCCACTTGATGTATGTTTTGGTGATCAACTTGTGGGTTCCGCCCATGAACCTATGCATAGGGGTTGGCACACATTTTCGTCTTGACTCTCCGGTAGAAACTTTGGGGAACTCTTTGAAGTACTTTGTGTTGGTTGAATAGATGAATATGAGATTGTGCGATGCATATTGTATAATCATGCCCACGGATACTTGAGGTGACAATGGAGTATCTAGGTGACATTAGGGTTTTGGTTGATTTGTGTCTTAAGGTGTTATTCTAGTACAAACTCTTGAATAGATTGATCCGAAAGAATAACTTTGAGGTGGTTTCATACCCTACCATAATCTCTTCGTTTGTTTTCCGCTATTAGTGGATTTGGAGTGACTCTTTATTGCATGTTGAGGGATAGTTATATGATCCAATTATATTATTATTGTTGAGAGAACTTGCACTAGTGAAAGTATGAAGCCTATGCCTTGTTTCGTACCATTGCAATACCGTTTACGCTCACTTTTATCATTAGTTACCTTGCTGTTTTTATATTTTCAGATTGCAAAAACCTATATCTACCATCCATATTGCACTTGTATCACCATCTCTTCGCCGAACTAGTGCACCTATACAATTTACCATTGTATTGGGTGTGTTGGAGACACAAGAGACTCTTCGTTATTTGGTTGCAGGCTTGTTTGAGAGATACCATCTTCATCCTACGCCTCACACGGACTGATAAAACTTAGGTCATCCACTTGAGGGAAATTTGCTACTGTCCTACAAACCTCTGCACTTGGAGGCCCAACAACGTCTACAAGAAGAAGGTTGTGTAGTAGACATCAACGTGTATGCCCCGAGACCTCCCAACTAGATGTGTCTTTCTTTCTAGGTCATACTTTGTATCGTTCATGCCACTAGTACTATGACGTGTGGTCTCCGACCCAGAAGTTGAAGAAGTGGAGACACTCTACCACGTTGTTCATGTCCCACTCCTTTTGCTGACGTGTGGGAAATCCAGCACGTTCCATGTTTGGCACTCCTTCGTCGTAAGAGTTGAAACGCTAGCATTCATCTGAAAATATATATATAAATCAGTAGTGATACTATACAACGTGTTTTCCTTGCTCCTCGATATCGGAAACAATAGTACTACTTTCGTTCGCCAACATGTGGGACGTCGACCATCCAGGTCCACTTGCCATGCATGCAGAACTCCAAGAGAGAGTCACCCTGGTCGCCACGTCGCAGTAATAATGACTAATGAGCCGTCAAATCACAGGCCCAGCCTTTCCCACTTTGAAGTTGCTCAGACGAAGGAACCATCGTAACTTCGTTGAATTCCGCTTCTTGAAGAAAATTACTGTACCAGCAGTACTGCTAGCTACAGTAGTTACTCCAGCAGAGGCCTCCTTTCGTTCATAGGATAGGAATTTTATAGGAATATGAAAATCATAGGAAGTGAAATGACATGCATCTCAATTCCTATAGAGAAAGAGTGCCATTTGATGCATAGCATAGGAATTTTTCCATTGAGTCTAGGCTAATGTACTGGTAATTTGCTCTAAAACTACAGTAGCAAATAGTAGTATCGGTACATGCTCGTACTCAGACACAGACACACACAATAACTACTAGTACTACTACTTCTCACATGCTGGACAGACGCCGTCGTTCTCCTTGCCGGCTTTGTCGGCGACACCCCACCGTGCTTGGATCTCCGCCAACCTCTCCGCAGCAGCGCGTGCATCCTATTCTTTCTTGCGATGGCGGGCCTATCTTTTTTTGAGTGCTTTCTGACTTCTCTACTCCCTCTATGCGGCTTTGGTTGCCTCTTGCTCTACCGCCCATTTGACCTTGGCAGCTTCAAATTCCGCCCATGTAGGTGTGAGGTCGCGAGCGGCGATGAACTCGGCACGGCGGGACGCCATCTGTCGTGGGGGAACGAGCACCTATGGGGCAGGGCCCCTTTTCTGGTTCGGCAGGGAGCAAGGGGCGCACGAAGAGCAGATCGAGGCCGAGCGCGCAGGGGAGATTTTTACCCAGCTTCGGAGCTCTCCGGAGAGATAAAACTCCTACTGCTGCTTTGTGTTTGTATTTGATCTTTGCTCGAAAGCGTGGGTATGCTGTGGTCTCGAGTGAGTCGAACTGACTGAACCCAAACGAGCCGAACCCCTTCTATGTGCGCATGGGCCTCCCTTTTATAGTCCAAAGGGAGTCACCGACAGGTGGTAGCGTAGAAAGAGGGGTAGAAAGGTAAAAACACGGGTTGGTACAACTACTGTCAACAGTGTCCCCTACCTAACTCTGACGACAGGGGACAAGAGCATTTAATGCCCGTCCGGTCGCTCCAACAGTGCAGGAAACGACCGTTAGGGGCGCCACTGATCGCCACGATGGCCTCCTAGTCACCTTCGCTCGCCACCTCGCACCGCTAGGCTGCACAGCCACACGCCACGTGCACCAGGAATGATCCTGTGGCGACATGTCGTCGGGTGAGCTGGAGTGTGGGGGCAAAGTGGTGGCTTCGCCGCGGCAAGTGCCTTGCCGCGGTATCTGTCTTGTCGCACCCGCAAGCTTGCCGCTTGCCGAGTCTTGCCGGGGCGCGCGGTGCGCCGCGGCAGGTCTTCTGAAGTGTTTTGGTTGTCCTTCCCGGCAAGCTCCTCTTGCCGGGGTCTCGTCCTTCCCGGCAAGCTTCTCTTGCCGGGGCCTTGTCCTTCCCGGCAAGCTTCTCTTGCCGGGGCCTTGACTTCACAACTAATACTTTGTTCTTGAATGGCAGTGAATGGGAGTGACGGAGGGTCTTGGCGGGCGTCCGGCAAGCCTTGCCGCGGGGTGCTGCGAGTGCCCGTGCACAAGTTCGGGGTACTAAAGTACCCCTACTTTAGTACACCGACAGGAGCCCCCGGGCCTGGGCCATACACGGTGCCGAGCGCTGTTGGGCCAGGCCCAAAACAGGGCACGGGCACGCGCGGCCTGGGTCCAAACCAGATCCGCTCCGAATCCACCGCACCCTCCCGTAACGGCACGCGTCAATCGCGGCGTCGTGGGAGAGGTCATGGGCAATTTTTAATTCCATGAAATGCGTAACGTTCGGCTCCCCTGTTTATAAGCAGAGGAAACAGGGCCGTTCCCCCACCTTCGCCACTTGCAGTTCCTTCCTCCGAAAGCTCCGCCGCTCCCCTCCGCTTCCCAAGCCGAAAGAGAGCAGCGCTCCGCCGCCTGTCGCCGCCGTTGCCCTCAACACCTCCGCGCTCCCCCGCCGCTTCCGCCATGGCTCCGAAGACCAGCAAGGCCGAGAAGTCGGCCGAGGCGTTGCGGCTTGAGGCGCTGCGCAAGAAGCGAGTGCTTTTCACCCCCGAGCTCACCCGGCAGGCGCTGCGGCGGGAGTTCTACCTCTTCTGGTCGACGCAGAGGCGGGCGCATCCGCGCACGCCGGTGCTTTCTGCTGAGGCTTCAAAATCGAAGCGGTGCCCAAAAGGGTACTATTTCTTTCCAGTGTTCTTCTATTGCGGGCTCTGCCCACCTTTTTTGGATTTCTTCTGCGACATTATGAGCACCTACGGGTTTCATCTTCTTGATTTCACCCCCAACGCCGTTCAGACAATGGCGGTTTTCGCACACCTCTGCGAGAACTTTGTTGGCATCCACCCAAGTGTCGCTCTTTTTCGCCACTATTTCACCCCCCGAGCCGAGAAAGGAGAGCCGTTGGCCGGCGGAGTTGCCTGGGTCTCATGAACCGGCATGAAGGAGGTGTATCTGGCGGGCGAGCTCCGCAGCAAGTGGGATGAGTGGAGGGCGGAATGGTGCTGGATCTGTGATGCCAATCCGCAGCCCTTCACCAACCTGCGCAAGGCTCGGGTAGTTCGCGGCGGCGACTGGGGCGCTCTGTCACCGGACGACGCCAAGCTGAAGATTGCCACCACCCGAATCCTCCGGCTCAGGCTTGCCGGGCTCACGACAGGGGCAGTTGGCGCGGATTTCCTTTCAGCGACAACGAGCTCGAAGAGACCGGTACCTTTCAAGGAATCAATCCGAGAAGGAGCAAGCCCAAGGGGAAGATCACACTGCCAGTGACGTTTGGCAGCGAGCTGAATTTCAGGACAGAGAGAGTCATGTTTGACGTTGCTGATTTCCCGTTGCCCTACAATGGGATACTCGGCCGTCCAGCGCTTGCTAAGTTCATGGCAGCCTCTCATTACGCATACAATGTGCTCAAGATGCCTGGTCCGATAAGTGTCATTTCTGTCCATGGCGACAAGAAGGATGCACTTATCTGCACCGACAAGATCTACCGGGAAGCAGCAGCTGCAGCAGAGCGCAAACCACTTGCCGCTGAAGCTCCCGGGGGGAAGAAGAAGAACACCAAGTCTGGCAAGAGTAGCTCTGATGCCCACTCCGGCAAGCGCACCTCTTCGGAGTGCTGCACTGCCGTCGAGGACGCACCATCGAGCTCCACCGGCAAGTGCAAGAAGGCGAAGACAGCTTCACCAAAGACCAAGAAAGTGGCCGCCAAGGAGGACGGCACTGGTGGTACCTTCACCATCAGTGCAACGCTTGATCCTAAATAGGAAAGCGCGCTCGTTGCTTTCCTGCGGGCGAATGTCGATGTGTTTGCATGGCAACCATCTGACATCCCCGGCGTTCCCAGGAAAGTAATTGAGCACCACCTTGCCGTCTGTCCTCACGCGCGGCCCGTCAAGCAGAGAGTCAAGAAACAAGCAGTAGAAGGCCAAGAGTTCATTGCAGAGGAGATCAAGAAGTTGGAAGCAGCTGGCCTCGTCCGAGGAGTACTCCATCCAACGTGGTTAGCCAATCCAGTGGTCGTGCGCAAGGCGAATGGGAAGTGGAGGCTTTGTATTGACTTCACTGATGTTAATAAAGCTTGCCCCAAGGATCCATTTCCCTTGCCGCGCATTGACCAGATTGTCGAATCCACGGCAGGATGTGATCTGCTTTCATTCCTTGATGCATATTCAGGATACCATCAGATCTTCATGGCAGAAGAGGATGAAGAGAAAACCGCATTCATTACTCCATGTGGCACGTACTGCTTTGTATGAATGCCTTTCGGACTGAAGAATGCTAGTTCAACGTTTGCAAGAGTAGTCAGTCATGCTTTTGAGCCACAGCTGCACAGAAATGTAGAAGCTTACATGGATGACATAGTGGTCAAGAGCAAGGACAAAGAGACTCTGATCCAAGATTTGGATGAGACTTTTGCAAACCTGCACAAGATCAATCTCAAGTTGAATCCCGAGAAGTGTGTGTTTGGAGTCCCTTCCGGCAAGCTTCTCGGGTTCTTTGTCTCCCAGAGGGGGATTGAAGCCAATCCCGACAAGATCAAGGCCATCGAGCAGATTGAAGCCCCGAAGCGCGTCAAGGATGTGCGAAAGCTTGCCGGCTGCGTTGCTGCTCTCAGTAGGTTCATCTCTAAGTCTGCTGAGCGCGCCCTGCCATTCTTCAAAATTTTGAAAAAGGCAGGTCCAATGAAATGGACTCCGGAAGCGGAGGCTGCGCTACAGGACTTGAAGAGATACCTATCCTCCACTCCAACACTTGTCGCGCCTAAGCCACAAGAGAAGTTGCTGCTATATCTAGCGGCAACCAATCAAGTGGTTAGTGCTGCGTTAGTTGCGGAAAGGGAGGCGGATGATGAGCCAGCGGCCACGACAAGCGAGTCCAGTGACAAGCTCTGGTTCCGGCAAGGATGGATCTGCGCAGTTGCCGAAAGAGAAACAGAAGAAGATGGTGCAGTGCCCAGTTTATTTTGTCAGCTCCCTTCTGCAGGGGGCCAGATCAAGGTACTCTGGTGTGCAGAAGTTGCTTTTCGGCCTTCTCATGGCCTCGAGGAAGCTGCGCCATTACTTTCAAGCACATGAGATCACAGTTGTCACTCGCTTTCCGTTGAAGAGGATACTGCAAAATCCAGAAGCAACAGGCAGGATTGTCGAGTGGGCACTGGAACTGTCAAGCTTTGGCCTCAAGTTTGAAAGTACTTCAACTATTCAGAGCCGAGCGTTGGCAGAATTCATAGCAGAATGGACACCGACGCCTGATGAAGAAACTCCGGAGAGGAGCATCCCCGTCAAGGAAGCGAGCAAAGAATGGACCATGTACTTTGACGGTGCCTTCTCGCTGCAAGGCGCCGGTGCTGGCGTGCTACTTGTCGCACCCACCGGAGAGCACCTCAAGTACGTAATCCAAATGCATTTTCCCAAGGAGCAAGCAACAAACAATACTGCAGAGTATGAAGGCTTGCTTGCCGGACTCAGGATCGCTGCCGAACTTGGGATCAAGAAGCTTATTGTCAGGGGTGACTCGCTGCTTGTTGTCCGCCAAGTGAACAAAGATTATCAGAGCCCATTGATGGAAGCATACATTGATGAAGTGAGGAAGTTGGAAGAGCATTTTGATGGCCTGCAGATGGAACATGTTCCAAGAGCTCAAAACGACATTGCAGATGGCCTGTCAAAATGCGCCGCACTTAAGTTGCCTGTGGAACCAGTGATTTTTGTGCTCAAGCAAACTCAGCCATCTGTGACACCATCAACTGGACAGAGCAAGAAGAGAAAGATGGTTACTGGCGACTACTTTCCGGCAGAGCTTCCCGAAGCCGCCGCCAAGAAGGTCCTCAGGATCAACACAGAAAGTGCTGAGGAGCGGTCTGATCCGGCAAGCCCTAGGGTTTGTTCCGTTGAAGCAGACGTTCCCGACAAGTTGTGTCCCGACACACTTGCCGGGGAGCATCACGCTCCGGCAGGATCCCAGATTCTTGCCGTAGAAGCGGATGTTCCCGCAGCAGCATTTGTGCCTTTAGTCCTTGTCGTCGAGCCACAGGCTCCGGCATGGGCACAGCAGATCGTCCATTTCCTCCAAACAGGAGAACTTCCCGAGGAGCAAGAAGAAGCGGAGAAAGTAGCCCGGCAGTCAAGTATGTACCAGTTTGTCGATGACATACTGTACAGAAAAAGATTCAACGGAGTGAAATTGAAGTGCATTTCTCGGGAAGAAGGACAAGAGCTGTTGGCGGAGATACATGGAGGCATATGTGGTCACCAAATTGGCGCAAGAGCACTTGCCGGCAAGGCCTTCCGGCAAGGTTTCTTCTGGCCGACAGCCCTCCAGGATGCGACTGCACAAGTAACCAAGTGTGAAGCGTGCCAGTTCCACTCCAAACAGATTCATCAACCAGCTCAAGCTCTCCAAACAATCCATTTATCCTGGCCATTTTCGGTCTGGGGGCTCGATATCCTCGGCCCCTTTCCCCGAGCTGTCGGGGGCTTCAAGTTCTTGTACGTAGCAATCGACAAGTTCACGAAGTGGCCGGAGGTGGAAGCAGTGAGGAAGGTGACAGCACAGTCAGCAGTCAAGTTCTTCAGGTCAATTGTTTGCCGTTTCGGAGTCCCCAACATGATCATCACCGACAACGGCACACAATTCACAAGCCGCACCTTCATGCAGTACGTCCAAGATCTTGGCACCAAGATCTGCTTCGCTTCTGTTGCTCATCCGAGAAGCAACGGTCAAGCAGAGAGGGCAAATGCTGAAGTGCTGCGCGGGCTCAAGACCAGAACTTTCGACAGACTGCACAAGTGCGGAAGAAATTGGATCGAGGAGCTGCCAGTGGTTCTTTGGTCGATCAGGATGACGCCAAATCGAGCCACTGGCCAGACACCTTTTGCTCTTGTCTACGGAGCAGAGGCAGTTCTCCCCACAGAACTCGTATACGGATCGCCTCGAGTGCTCGCTTATGATGAGCTTGAGCAAGAGCAGCTGCGGCAAGATGACGCGCTGCTCCTCGAGGAAGATCGTCTTCAGGCTGCTGTACGAGCTGCTCGTTACCAGCAAGCTTTGCGCCGCTACCATTGCCGCAAAGTTAATGCCAGAAGCTTCGAGGAAGGCGACCTTGTTCTTCGGCGCGTTCAATCCGCCAAGAATTCCAAAAAGTTGACGCCGAAGTGGGAAGGCCCTTATCGGGTAAAGCGAGTCACTAGGCCTGGCGCTGTCCGCCTTGAGACCGAAGATGGCATCCCGGTGAGCAACTCCTGGAACATAGAGCATCTTCGTAAGTTTTACCCATAAGGCGCGGTTGCCGGAACCTGCTGTCCCGGCAACCACCTTTTGTACAAGCCTTGCCGCTGTTGCATGTAACCCTTTATACAAAGCCAGGCGAAGATCCCGTGCATAAATAAAGATCGTATGTTTAGTACATGTTGTCAAAAAGCATGCCTTTTTCTTTCTTAGCATGTATACACTGACGCTTTGTGCAGAACTTGCTCCCGGTAAGCGATAACGAGCCTCAAGGCTCCATAACTTTATTTTCTCTTCTTTCTTTTGCACAAAAGAAGGTTCCTTCGCCCACAAGTTCACCGGGGGGGAAGAGGAGAGGGTAAACATGTGGATCAGGCGTCGTTCAAAGAAGCACAAGCCTTGCCGGGACACACACGACAGAAAAGCTAAGTTGCCAAAGTTTGAGCACCATCATTTTTAATTTTTAAGTTATATTCCTTGAACGACCGTACCTTGTATGGAAAACCTGTGCATGGAGGAACCGACTCGTGGCTAAGTTGCGCCCTTAATTTGTTTCGAGTCCGCTCAACAATACAAGTGAGCTGCAACTAGCCCCGACAAGGTTACTTGCCGGAGGCAACACCGCCGGCGGGCTGCTGATGTTCCGCACTCAGCAAGTGTGTTTGCGCCAGCAAGTTCCCAAAAAAAGCGTAGGGTAAAAACATACAAGGAATGGAATCAAGTAAAGGAAGTAACATAGCAGATAGTTCCCAGGATAAAGTTATATTACAATAAATAACTTGCCGCGGCAAGGAAAGGGAGAAGAAGGGTGGCCTAATCCACGCGCTCGCCGTCGATCCTCCTGACATCATTGATCTTGTCCACAATGGGTGCGACAATGGCTTTGAGCTCTTCAAGATCGGCACCCGTCGGCAGCTTCTTGAGGACGCGGGAGAGGTCAAGGTTTGGGTTGCGGAAGAGTATCTTCACCAACACCTTCTCCAAGACCTTGGCGCAGATCGCGCGCGACTCATTGGCCAGCTGCTTCGGGATCCTTTCCCGGAGCTGCTGGAGAGCCGTCACCACGCCCTTGAAGAAAAGCGTAAGCTTGGCGCTGGGCTGGAGGTTTTCCTCAATGGAGTACCCGAAGCCAGCCAAGTCCAGCTCCGCCAGCTCCTCGTCAATGGATGCAGCGATGTTGACGAGGCCCTCCGTCCAGAGCTCCACCGTGGCCTTGAAGGTGTTCTGGGTCTCAGCGGCCCTCGTCAGCAGCTCTTCGTTGCCCTTGAGCTCCTTCTTCAAGTCATCCTCCCGCTTCTTGGCGGCGTCCAGTGTCTCCGTCAAGGTGGCCAGCTTTAGCGCCAGATCAGCGCTGGAGTCCTTGGCGGCGTTCAGCTCCTTGATCTTCTCGGCAAGTTGAGCTTGCAGATCGCCATGGGCAAGTGCATCCTTCTCGCGCTCGCGCTGGAGTGCGGCAAGATCTTCGTTCTTCTTTCCCGTATCCGCCTCCAGCTGCGCCACTTTCTCCTCCAACTCCTTCTTGGCGGCCTCAGCGGCCGCAGCTGCGTCCTTTGCCTCCTTGAGCGCCTCGCCAAGTGACTGCTCTCGTGCCTCGAGCTCCTCCTCGTGGCTGTCCAGACTAGCCTTCTTCTGTGTCAGCTCACCTTCCCGCCTGGACATCTCCTCGGCGGCGAGCCTTTGCTGCTCCTCGGCTTCAGCCTTCTCCAGGATGAACGCCTCCTTTGCCTCGCCAAGTTGCGCCCTCTCCTCCGCAATGGATCGGAGGGCCTCCTGGTTGCGGTTCTGGAGCTCCTGCGCGTGTTTCTCTATGTCAACTCCCGCCTGCGCGACAAGCGCCTCCCGGGACTCAAGCTTCGCTTGCCGGACGCGGTAGAGTGACACCAACTTCCGGAGCAACTGCTCCTCCTCAGACTCGCCACTGCTGTTGCCGGGCGCGTCAACCACTGCCAGCCCAGCAGAGGCAAGTACTTCCCCGTCAAACTCCTCTCCTTCGACCGGCGCCCTGGAGCCCGACGCCCAGGGAAGCTTGATGTATACATCCTCGCCGGCCTTCAAGTAAGCGCCCGGCCGGGGCTCCTTAGAGCCCGGTGCTGCGTCAGCGGCGGAGGGGTCGGCGGTCGGTGCAGCGCCTTGCGCTCCTGTGTCCTCCGGGTCGTCAGTGCGATCGCCGTATCCCTCGCCGGCTCCTGCGCCAGCAGCCTTGGCGACTTCTTCGTCGGCGGGTTCATCAGCGCCGGCCTCTTCCTCGTCGGCGGCAACACCCCCAGTGTTGCCGCGTGCGCCCTCCTCGCCGGTGGCCTCAGTTTCCATCGGGTCCCCAAGAGGGGGATCTGAGGACAGGAAGAGGAAGAAAAAGTCGAGCCAATATCCAAAAAGAAGATCAGAAGAACCCAAGGGAAGATTTCCGACAAGAAATGTTACCTGTGTTGGGCTCTGTGACCATGGGTTCCACCACTGGGGGCTCACCGGTTCCGCCCCTTGCCGGGGACCCCTCCCTTGTCGGAGAATCGCCCCTTGGCGGCGTAGTTGAAGCCGACAAGACCTCTGGGGAGGCCTCTGGTTGCTCCTGGTGGGCCTGTTCTGCTCCTATGCAAATAAATCGACAATCAAGATGTCAGCAAAAGAAGAAGCATCCGTGTGCGCCCCACAACGGGAAGTAAACCAAACACTTACGCTGGGGGCTGTGCAGGGGGCTGCTGCGAGGAGAAGGAACCGGATCCGTCAAGGTGGTCTCGGACGTGTCCTCTGCGGTCTCGGCAGGATCGTCCTCGATGTCAACCACGGGGACCTTGGCCCTCTTCGCCGCTCACTCGGCCAGAGTCCTGAAAAGGAACAAGATTCAGGGAGAAGCAGATCAGATGCAAGACAAGAGTCAAGGATCGAAGAAAATCAAGAACAGCGAAAAAATAGTCTTACTCCTCCTCCTCCTCCTCTTCGTCATCATCGGAGGAGCTCAGTGCGGAGAGGTCGAAGTCCGGTACCCTCTCTGCGCGGTGTGGCGGAGGAGTAGGCTCCCTTCGATGTTTGCCGGTAGCTGCGGCGGGATCGGGCGTGACGGCCCGGGAAGACCCCGCCCCAGTTGACGGCACAGCCTGGGACCCTCTCGCGGCAACGGTACTTGCCGCGGTGGAGCGTGTCCCACGGCGCCTCGACTGCTGGCCTGCCTGTCCTCTTGCCGTATCTGCAACTCGACGAGGGCGCCTTCTTGGTTGAAATTGGGTTTGTGCTGGGGGCTCCACCTGCGGCGCGCTGCTCGAAGACGGCTGGCCACTCGCGCCCTCGACGGGCTCGCTCACTTCGGCCCCGGGCTCCCCCTCGACCTCTCCGGCAAGGTCCTCCCAGTCAGCAAGGCTTGCCGCTTCGGCCGCTTCTGCCTCCGCCAGCGTGAAGCCGAACTCGCCTGCGGCGGCGGCTGCTGCCGCCTCTTCGGCCCTGGTGGCGATGTAGCGCATCTCGTTCTCGGTGGTGGCGCGGGTGAGAAGTTTCTGCTCGTCAGAGTTGACTACTACCTCCATCAAGCCATCGAAAAATTGCTGCACGACGTCGTCAGCGGGCTCCATCCAAGTTGGGACTATCCCATGCGAATCGCACTCTGGCATCATTGCGCAGATGCGATCGCGCTGGGAGTTGTTGCACAATGGGATGACGCCCTGCGGCAGCCTGAACCACTCTGGATGGTCGGGGTCATGCTTGAATAGCTCCCTCAGCATCCCGTCAAGCTCCAGGACTGTGAAGTTGAAATTGAGGCCTGGGCGCAGCCTCATGATATCCGCCGGGCCGCCAAACTGCCAGGCGGGCCTCCCCCTCTTCTGCAGAGGGGCGATGCAACGGCGAAGGAAATCCGCGCCAACTGCCCCTGTCGTGAGCCCGGCAAGCCTGAGCCGGAGGATTCGGGTGGTGGCAATCTTCAGCTTGGCGTCGTCCGGCTACAGAGCGCCCCAGTCGCCGCCGCGAACTACCCGAGCCTTGCGCAGGTTGGTGAAGGGCTGCGGATTGGCATCACAGATCCAGCACCATTCCGCCCTCCACTCATCCCACTTGCTGCGGAGCTCGCCCGCCAGATACACCTCCTTCATGCCGGTTCGTGAGACCCAGGCAACTCCGCCGGCCAACGGCTCTCCTTTCTCGGCTCGGGGGGTGAAATAGTGGCGAAAAAGAGCGACACTTGGGTGGATGCCAACAAAGTTCTCGCAGAGGTGTGCGAAAACCGCCATTGTCAGAACGGCGTTGGGGGTGAAATCAAGAAGATGAAACCCGTAGGTGCTCATAATGTCGCAGAAGAAATCCAAAAAAGGTGGGCAGAGCCCGCAATAGAAGAACACCGGAAAGAAATAGTACCCTTTTGGGCACCGCTTCGATTTTGAAGCCTCAGCAGAAAGCACCGGCGTGCGCGGATGCGCCCGCGTCTGTGTCGACCAGAAGAGGTAGAACTCCCGCTGCAGCGCCTGCCGGGTGAGCTCGGGGGTGAAAAGCACTCGCTTCTTGCGCAGCGCCTCAAGCCGCAACGCCTCGGCCGACTTCTCGGCCTTGCTGGTCTTCGGAGCCATGGCGGAAGCGGCGGGGGAGCGCGGAGGTGTTGAGGGCAACGGCGGCGACGGGCGGCGGAGCGCTGCTCTCTTTCGGCTTGGGAAGCGGAGGGCAGCGGCGGAGCTTTTGGAGGAAGGAACTGCAAGTGGCGAAGGTGGGGGAACGGCCCTGTTTCCTCTGCTTATAAACAGGGGAGCCGAACGTTACGCATTTCGTGGAATTAAAAATTGCCCATGACCTCTCCCACGACGCCGCGATTGACGCGTGCCGTTATGGGAGGGTGCGGTGGATTCGGAGCGGATCTGGTTTGGACCCAGGCCGCGCGTGCCCGTGCCCTGTTTTGGGCCTGGCCCAACAGCGCTCGGCACCGTGTATGGCCCAGGCCCGGGGGCTCCTGTCGGTGTACTAAAGTAGGGGTACTTTAGTACCCCGAACTTGTGCACGGGCAGTCGCAGCACCCCGCGGCAAGGCTTGCCGGACGCCCGCCAAGACCCTCCGTCACTCCCATTCACTGCCATTCAAGAACAAAGTATTAGTTGTGAAGTCAAGGCCCCGGCAAGAGAAGCTTGCCGGGAAGAACAAGGCCCCGACAAGAGAAGCTTGCCGGGAAGGACGAGACCCCGGCAAGAGGAGCTTGCCGGGAAGGACAACCAAAACACTTGAGAAGACCTGCCGCGGCGCACCGCGCGCCCCGGCAAGACCCGGCAAGCGGCAAGCTTGCGGGTGCGACAAGAAAGATACCGCGGCAAGGCACTTGCTGCGGCGAAGCCACCACTTTGCCCACACGCTCCAGCTCATCCGACGACGTGTCGCCACAGGATCATTCCTGGTGCACGTGGCGTGTGGCTGTGCAGCCTAGCGGTGCGAGGTGGCGAGCGAAGGTGACTAGGAGGCCATCGTCGCGATCGGTGGCGCCCCTAACGGTCGTTTCCTGCACTGTTGGAGCGACTGGACGGGCATTAAATGCTCTTGTCCCCTGCCATCAGAGTTAGGTAGGGGACACTGTTGACAGTAGTTGTACCAACCCGTGTTTTTACCTTTCTACCCCTCTTTCTACGCTGCCACCTGTCGGTGACCCCCTTTGGACTATAAAAGGGAGGCCCATGCGCACGTAGAAGGGGTTCGGCTCGTTTGGGTTCAGTCAGTTTGACTCACTCGAGACCACAGCATACCCACGCTTTCGAGCAAAGATCAAATACAAACACAAAGCAGCAGTAGGAGTTTTATCTCTCCGGAGAGCTCCGAAGCTGGGTAAAAATCTCCCCCGCGCGCTCGGCCTCGATCTGCTCTTCGTGCGCCCCTCGCTCCCTGCCGGACCAGAAAAGGGGCCCTGCCCCATAGGTGCCTTGCGCACGACCACTGGATTGGCTAACCACGTTGGATGGAGTACTCCTCGGACGAGGCCAGCTGCTTCCAACTTCTTGATCTCTTCTGCAATGAACTCTTGGCGTTCTACTGCTTGTTTCCTGACTCTCTGCTTGATGGGCCGCGCGTGAGGACAGACGGCAAGGTGGTGCTCAATTACTTTCCTGGTAACGCCGGGGATGTCAGATGGTTGCCATGCAAACACATCGACATTCACCCGCAGGAAAGCAACGAGCGCGCTTTCCTATTTAGGATCAAGCGTTGCACTGATGGTGAAGGTACCACCAGTGCCGTCCTCCTTGGCGGCCACTTTCTTGGTCTTTGGTGAAGCTGTCTTCGCCTTCTTGCACTTGCCGGTGGAGCTCGATGGTGCGTCCTCGACGGCAGTGCAGCACTCCAAAGAGGTGCGCTTGCCGGAGTGGGCATCAGAGCTACTCTTGCCGGACTTGGTGTTCTTCTTCTTCCCCCCGGGAGCTTCAGCGGCAAGTGGTTTGTGCTCTGCTGCAGCTGCTGCTTCTCGGTAGATCTTGTCGGTACAGATAAGTGCATCCTTCTTGTCGCCCTGGACAGAAATGACACTTATCGGACCGGGCATCTTGAGCACATTGTAGGCATAGTGAGAGGCTGCCATGAACTTGGCAAGCGCTGGACGGGCGAGTATCCCATTGTAGGGCAATGGGAAATCAGCAATGTCAAATGTGACTCTCTCTGTCCTGAAATTCAGCTCGCTGCCAAACGTCACTGGCAGTGTGATCTTCCCGTTGGGCTTGCTCCTTCCCGGATTGATTCCTTGAAAGGTACCGGTCTCTTCGAGCTCACTGTCGGGGATCTGGAGCTTCCTGAGCACTGCGGAGGAGATGAGATTCAGGCCGGCCCCGCCGTCAACCAACATCTTTGTGACCTTAAGGTTGCGGATGGTTGGCGAAACCAACATCGGCAAGCACCCTACTGCAGTGATGCGATCAGGGTGATCCTCAGCGTCAAAGACGATGGGCGTGCTGGACCACTTCAGGGGCTTGCGCGATTCGACTAATGGTTCTGCTGCATTCACCTCCCGCACCCATTGTTTGAGTTGACGGTGCGAGGTGTCCAGAGAAGCACCGCCGTCAACGCACAAAACCTCCGTCGCCTTCTGAAACTCTTGATCGTCGGTCTCATCCTCATCCATCTCATCATCCTCATCCTCTTCTTCGTCCTTGTCGCGGCCACGGGGAGGTCTGTCTCCTTGCCGATGTTTGGCCTTGCCGCGGTGCCCTCCCTGGGCGGGAGGCTTCTTGCCGGATCCTCCGCCACCTTTCTGGGCTTTCTCCTTGTCGCGGCGCTCGTATTCAGCTTTCTGTAGCTCCGCCATCTGCTCGACTTTCTTGCATGCTTGGAGGTCATGGCCCTTGGTGCGATGGATCTTGCAATACTGCTTGCCGGAGCCGTCCTGCTTGTCGGCGGCCACCACAGCTTCACCGGAGTCGTCAGCTTTGGCCTTGTCGGAGCCACCTTCGTTGCCAGACTGCTCAACAACTAGCACATCCTTAGCTTTCCTCTTTCTGTTATTCCGTCTCCGGTTTCTACTTGCCGGAGGGGCGTCCTCACTGTCAGATCCTTCTGCTCCTGCGTTCTCTCCGGGGAGTTTCCTCCCTTCTTCAGCACGGGCGCACTTGTCGGCCAGAGCATAGAGCTCGCTGACATCTCTGATCTTGCACATCGCCATCTCCTCCCTCATCCTGCGGTTACGCATGTTCTGATGGAACACACTGATAACCGCGGCGGGGTGGACGTCTGGGATGTTGCGCTGCACCTGGCTGAATCTCTGTATGTACTTGCGCATGGGTTCTCCTTCCTTCTAGGCAAGCAAATGAAGATCGCTTTCCTGGCCATGAGGCTTGTGGCCGCCTGTGAAGGCGCCGACAAACTGATGGCACAGGTCCGCCCATGAAGAGATGGAGTTGTCCGGCAAGTGCATGAGCCAAGATCTGACGTTGGGCTTGAGCACCAGCGGGAAGTAGTTGGCGAGGATCTTCTCGTCGCCCCCCCCCCCCGGCAGCCTGCACCGCGATGGTGTAGACGCTGAGGAACTCCGACGGATGTATCCTGCCATCGTACTTCTCGGGTACGTCTGGCTTGAAGTTCTTGGTACTGGGCCACTGGACTTGCCGCAGCTCACGAGTGAACGCAGGGCAACCTACCGCGTACGGCAGGTCGCCTGGTTCCCCTGGCGCATGCATATCGACAGCGGGCCCAGCGCACTGGTTAGACTGACGTCGCGCTTCCCTCCGATGCTCGATGCGAGTGCGAGCGTCTTCGTGTCGTCGTTCTTGGATAACTTGGCATTGGTCGCGGCAAGTTC
Organism: Triticum aestivum; assembly: GCF_018294505.1. Classification (NCBI taxonomy): domain Eukaryota; kingdom Viridiplantae; phylum Streptophyta; class Magnoliopsida; order Poales; family Poaceae; genus Triticum; species Triticum aestivum. The sequence goes on from NC_057807.1 coordinate 283,313,262, forward strand.
GCAGGTCCGACGAGGCAGTGGAGTCGGCGTCGAGGTTGGCCCGACGAGTCGGCGATCTTGGCCTTCGGGGCGGGGAGTGCACGGTGGTGGCACCCCCAGCGGCTTTGTCGGCGTCGGCTCGCGCCTGGGCGTCTTGCCGGGGCTTTGACGCGCTCGGTTGCCGGGGCTTGTCACCGTTGGTGAAGCCGATGAGGCTATAAATGGCCATCCTCCAGTCGTCAATCTTGTGTGGCGCCGGAGGGTAATCTAGAAGCAGCTGGGCTCGGGCCAGCGCTTCTTCTGGAGTCTTGGGTGGCGGTGGCGACGAGCGGCGTGAGGAGCGGGAAGTGCTCGGGCTCCCAACTGGATTGGAAGGAGCAGTACCCTGTCCGGGCGACCGCACCTCACTCGCGCAAGCATGCTGGCGTGCACGCTGGTATTGAACGTCCCGCGACCCACCAGCTTGGCCTTGCTCCAACACGAGCACGGTGCTAGGAGCACCAGAGCGTTGTCGACCCTGCACCTCCTGGGAAGGGCGTGGCGTATATACAGTTGCCGAAGCTTGCGGGGCCTTGTCTTTGGACCTGGTGACGACGTGAGTCCCACCGTCGGCGGCCGCTCCTCTGCCGGTGTCTACTCCACCGCCCGTTTGCTCCTGCGGCGGTGGTGGAATCGACGTGGACGGAGCGGCCACCTCCGAAGGCTTCTTCTTTGGTGGCATGTCGATGAAGATGTTGATGTAGCGCGCGCGGAGACCGGATCAAGTTCGCACGACCTCGACGCCCCCTACCTGGCGCGCCAAAGATGTCATGGGGTAACGAGCACCTATGGGGTAGGGCCCCTTTTCTGGTCCGGCAGGGAGCGAGGGGCGCACGAAGAGCAGATCGAGGCCGAGCGCACGAGGGAGATTTTTACCCAGCTTCGGACCTCTCCGGAGAGATAAAACTCCTACTGCTGCTTTGTGTTTGTATTTGATCTTTGCTCGAAAGCGTGGGTATGTTGTGGTCTCGAGTGAGTCGAACTGACTGAACCCAAACGAGTCGAACCCCTTCTACGTGCGCATGGGCCTCCCTTTTATAGTCCAAAGGGGGTCACCGACAGGTGGCAGCGTAGAAAGAGGGGTAGAAAGGTAAAAACACGGGTTGGTACAACTACTGTCAACAGTGTCCCCTACCTAACTCTGACGACAGGGGACAAGAGCATTTAATGCCCGTCCGGTCGCTCCAACAGTGCAGGAAACGACCGTTAGGGGCGCCACCGATCGCCACGATGGCCTCCTAGTCACCTTCGCTCGCCACCTCGCACCGCTAGGCTGCACAGCCACACGCCACGTGCACCAGGAATGATCCTATGGCGACACGTCGTCGGGTGAGCTGGAGCGTGGGGGTAAAGTGGTGGCTTCGCCGCAGCAAGTGCCTTGCCACGGTATCTATCTTGTCGCACCCGCAAGCTTGCCGCTTGTCGGGTCTTGCCGGGGCGCGCGGTGCGCCGCGGCAGGTCTTCTGAAGTGTTTTGGTTGTCCTTCCTGGCAAGCTCCTCTTGTCGGGGTCTCGTCCTTCCCGGCAAGCTTCTCTTGCCGGGGCCTTGTCCTTCCCGGCAAGCTTCTCTTGCCGGGGCCTTGACTTCACAACTAATACTTTGTTCTTGAATGGCAGTGAATGGGAGTGACGGAGGGTCTTGGCGGGCGTCCGGCAAGCCTTGCCGCGGGGTGCTGCGACTGCCCGTGCACAAGTTCGGGGTACTAAAGTACCCCTACTTTAGTACACCGACACCATCGCTTTCCTACCAATTTGTGTGCGGTCGTGGGCAGCGAGGAACTCGGCGCGGCGGGATGACATCACTTCCTTACCGGTTAGTGTGCGACGCGGTGGCATGAACGACGCTTGGTGAGAGCTCTGGGTGGAGTGGTCGCACAACCATATAGTGCATTGGTTTGTCAAGAGCTCAAGGACAGAAGACGAAGGAAATTTGGATTCCCCTTCAATCCTTGTCATTTATTACCGAGTAAAATGCATTGGCGGTCATCGAACTTGTGTTGATAGCTCACTTTAGTCATTATATTATATGTGATGCACGCATTAGCACACACCGTCCATAGAGACAAGTAGCATGTACGCATGCAGACACTCACGCTCACGCTGTCAAACCATGATAATGCATGCACGTCGCCCTCTCAATAAAAGTCCTACTCATGGCGCAACGCAAACGGCGAGGCCGTCACCCTCGCGCCCCGGCGGTGCCTGACATTACTGTTTAGACGTTTGATGGAGGCCTCCACGAACGCCAAGCATGTATTCACCTGGCTCAACACCAACAGTCATACTCAGGACTCGGCGCCTTGCTCATGTATACCGTCCATCACAACGACAATATATAAAACAGCCTAGCTAGAGAGGGTACTATGGTACGGAGTATGTACTATCATGAGCGACTAATCATAGTGCCACTGCACACGAGTCTGTGTCTGATCGGTTAGTCCATTATTCGTAAGTTATGCATGGTTGTGTGGTGTCTAATGGTGGTCGTCAAAGGCTAGCTGGCGACAAGACCGGTTGCATGGACGCCTGGTTGTCAATACGTGCCGCATACATTTCAAAGGCTCATCATCCATGAGTTCACATTTTACCACCAGGCCAACGTCTGACCGCCCTGGCCTACCGAAACCCCTTCCATTGCTAGTGCGCGCTTCCCGCCTGAAACGTTCACCATCTCTCCAGAACGTCAATGCCGCATTCATCAGACTTAACTGCAGGTGCAGTTGGTGTGTCACTGACATGCGGGCCAGATGCCCGTTGGGCCCACATGTCAGTGACCCAACGCACCTGCAGTTAAGTCACTGAAGCAGCGTCCGCATTCACACCCGACGAACCTACTCTGGCGCCAGCCGTCCATCCGTCTGCCGTGGCTCATTGCCATTCGCCCGGTATACTAACTTGAGCCCCAGCTCCCAGCCATAGCCAAAGACCCACACTCATTATCCTCTGGTCCCTTCCTTCTGTCAGCACCACTCCAACCATGGCCTCCTGGCGCTCCAAAGCTCTCTTGGACGTACTGTCATAGGAGCAAACGAAGGACATCAGCGGCTCCGCTCCGGGCGCGCTCCAATGCTCTCTTGGACGTACTGTTGCAGGAGCAGACGAAGGAGATCGCCAGCTCCCCCCCGGCTGCCCTCCACCGCCACTACCATGAAGCCGGCGCGCGTGCACGGGCGGAGCCAGCAGCGAGGAAGAGTAGTACACGGTAGGTCACCGCCGCTCTGGTCCTAGGAAGGCCACCGCTCCTCCACTCAGTTGACGCCAAGCTTGGTGGGATAAACATCAGCGGCCGATTAGCCGCTTGACGGTGATGTGGAGGCAGAAATCTTCAGAACCTTGTGCTCCGGAGGATGAGGTTATCAAGACGGATGATGAGGAGGCAAAGGCAATGGCCAGCTTTCTCGGGTTCATGGCCGGACATGATGGTCGGGCGCTGTCGGTGTCAAAACCGACGGATCTCGGGTAGGGGGTCCCAAACTGTGCGTCTAAAGTCGATGGTAATGGGAGACAGGGGACACAATGTTTACCCAGGTTCGGACCTTCTCTATGGAGGTAGTATCCTACTTCCTGCTTGATTGCTCTTGATGAATATGAGTATTACAAGAGTTGATCTACCATGAGATCGTAATGGCTAAAACCCTAAAAGTCTAGCATGTATGATTATCTTTTTCCCTATAGACTAAACCCTCCAATTTATATAGACATCAGAGGGGACTAGGGTTGTACAAAGTCGGTTACAGAGAAAGGAATCTTCATATGTGGCCGCTAAGCTTGCCTTCCACGCCAAGGAGAGTCCTATCCGGTCACGGGAGAAAGTCTTCGATCTTGTATCTTCACAGCCCATTAGTCTGGGCCATGTCCAACAGGCCGGACGCCCGAGGACCCCTTAGTCCAGGACTCCCTCAGTAGCCCCTAAACCAGTCTTCAATGACGAGGTGTCTGGCGCGTAGATTGTCTTCGGCATTGCAAGGCAGGTTCACCTTCCCGAATACTCCAAGGTAGTCTTCAGAGAAATGTGTCTGGATCTGTACCACAAACATCACAAGAGAATATAGTACTTCACGAGTCCAATCTGTCAACGTCTTTTTGTAACGTGACATCACGCTCGCCCGGTCATTATTTTGAACCGTTTCCGTCCTGACGTTCCATGTTTCGAGGCGAGGTTTTTATTGGCACGTCTTGTCGAAGCAGAGATTGTGTTCCCTTATTGCGGGATTTTTATTAATGCGAGCGCGGGTAACCCAACCGTTCCATTGGAAAGATCCCCTGGGAATAGGCAGGTTTTCAGGCTTAGGAGGGGGCATTCGATACCCGTTGCCTTTATAAAGGAGCCAAGGGTCATCTTTATTTACGCCAAACCTCTCTTCAGCCTTCCCACCCTCGAGTTCTACGTCCAACGTTCGACTCCATTGCTACAAGCTTCCCAGCCATGTCCGGGCTCAGCTCTCAGGGCCGATGGGTGGCTTCCTCTATTATAGAGGAGGATATTGTGAAGCTTCGGGCGGCCAGATATCTGACCGCGAAGATCCTCCACAGGCTTCCTGCTCAAGGACAGGTTGTTTCGACTCCCAGATCTGGCGAGAGGGTCGTATTCATCTCTCACTTCCTCCGAGGGCTAGGGTTCACTCTTCGCCCCTTCGTCCGGGGGATCATGTTTTATTATAGACTAGATTTCCACGATCTAGCCCCAGATTCTTTCCTCCATGTCTCGGTGTTCATCATCACGTGTGAGGCTTTCCTCCGAATTCCCCCACACTTTGGCTTATGGCTCAAGACCTTTAGCGTGGGGCCAAAGGTGGTTGACGGGAAACAAGCGGAGTGCGGTGGCGCTGCTGTGAGCAAGCTTACCAATATTCCCTGGCCAAAAGGCTCTTTCGCCGAAGCGTCCAACCACTGGCAGCGGGAGTGGTTCTACCTCACCGAATCCCGCGGTACCAAGTGGGCGGCTATACCGGTGTTTCATTCTGGCGCTCCGTTACATTTGCATCATGGATCAATACGGGGCTAGACTGGGGATCAGTTGACGAAGTGCAGACCCTACAGAGCCGCATCCAAACCCTCCTTGAGAAGGACATCGACCTTGTCAACGTGATTCAAGTAATGCTGGTCTACCGAGTCCTGCCATGCCAGCGTAGGCCTCTTCGCATGTGGGAGTTTAATCCGGAAGGACCATGGACCCTCCAACACTTCTTCGGCACTACGCAAAGGGATGTGGAAGTTGTTTTTCGGGAAACGGAAACAGTGGCCGGACACCACCCAGGACATCGGCCTCGACTTCAACCATCTGGATACCTCGATAAGCGCTCAATCCCCGAATACTTTGTAGTTAAGCGTGTCGTAATATGTTACTGAGCAAACTATCTTCTTCCAGGGCTGGGTAAAGAAAGCGGAGCGAATTTGGTGTCTGGCTCCCCTCCCCGAGGACTCCGTAGATCCCGTACTAACAAGGATGCTGGCCCTGGCACCGTACCAGATGCCTGTGGAGGAGGACAAGGCGGAAAGTGGGAGGACCAAGGGCAGTCTTCATCCCGAAGGTATACCGAACATTGTGCCCAGGGGAATCAAAATTCCCTCATCCGAAGACAAAAGTGAAGGAGGAGTTGACGTCTCTTCGCCCCATGGTAAGAAAAGGGTTATCTTCGAAGATTGGGCGAAAGAGGCTCCTAAGCGAGGCAAGGTGCCCCAGTCGGGCGGTTCGGGCTTGGAGGGTGGCGTTTTCGCATAGTCCCATGATGAGGGCAAGCCTCCAGTCGAATCGTGAGTGGACCAAGATGTTTTCTTTAAACATATCCCGTTCCTTTCCTGTTACCAGGATAACTTCTAAAATATATGCTTTCGCAGCTCGGCAAATAGTCTTCTTCACCAATCCTCTTCTTCGGGAGATCTTCTCCCAGAGATGATGGAAAGCGAGACACCTCCATCGGTCTCCTCGCCTAATAAGGCCGACGACCTTGAGGTGACATCCAGAAGGACCTCTCCTGATCAACAAGTGGTGCGAGGGGTGATGAAGACACCGCCCAAAGGTGATACTTTGGTAGCTGTAACACCCCAAAAATTTAACCATGTTTTGTTTATTAAAATTTTGCCAGGAAATTAGAATTTTATTTTCTGGGTTTATCTTTTGATTTCAGAACCTCTTTTTTTCTTTGATATTGTGGAGTTTTAAACCCCAAGTGAAAACTTTCCAAAGTTTTTATTGGACTTGTATACTCTCTCAATAAAACATTTCTTTTATTAGTGGGATTATTTATATAATTATTTTTCCCTGAGCTTTATTTCTCAAAAATGGTTTTTCATAAGTTTTAGGGTCCCATTTGCACTACAACCCTTTGATAAATTGATTTAAAAATCCCACCAAAATTTGGGGATGACATGTGATGTCCCTAAATCACTTTTGTGCAAAAATATTCCTTAGTCATTTGGAGATTTTGAGTTTTACCACAAGTTTTTAAATCTGGTCCAGTTGCACTTTTGCACTGCAACCTATTTAAATATTTCTTTAAAACTTCCACCAAAATTAGAGGATGTTAGTAGGAGTATATTATTTATCTTTGTGCAAAAATCCACTGGTGTTATTTGAAAATTTTGAGCAAACCATCCTCTTTTGCCCTCTGGACCAGTTTGGCTTTTTCTACAGCAACTCTAATTTTTGTTGCTCTAATGCCCATGATCTTTTTCCTGCTTATTAACCACCCCGCAAAACCCTTAAGTCCAGGAGAGTGGACCCATTGGAGTATTTTTGGTCCATGGAATGATAGCCTTTAGTTTCTGTCCAGAACTGGTTTTCTCAAAAACTTGCACTAACAAGTTTCTGTTTTTGCCAAACTAACATTGCCACCCTCTCTATCATCTAAAGAGACTATGATCTGGAGAGTTTGGCCACTCCAAGAAATGCCTAGATGCCCTTGGCATTTTGTCAAACACCTTATGTGCATGGTCAGTTTTGACATAGTTTCTGGTTTGTACATTGGACCTACTTGCTTTGCCTAACCAGCATGTCTAACGGCTCCACCATAGTCTATAGCCCCAACCTGATAAGCTCATGTGATTTGGAGCCCTCTGGCATGCCGTGGCATTTTGCCGAACACGCGGTGTGCATGCTCTGGGCGCGCCCAGAGCGCACATTTTGCACGCGCGCGCACTGAGCCGCCGCGTCTCACTGCCGCCTCCCCGCGCCCGTCCTGGCCCCTTCCCGCTCGCAGGCAACACACACGCCCCCTCCGTCGCCACAGAGCCGCCCCTGGAGCTCCACAGCGCCGCCGTCAGGTCGGTCGTGGCCACTAGCGGCCGGCCATAGCAGCCCCTGCCATGGACAGCGCCGCCCGAGCGACACGCGCGCGCCAGCTGCCCCTGGAACAGCTCAATCTCATCCGCAAGCCCGTCCGCTAGCTCGTGTCGCCGCCACGTCGCCCTGCTGCAACAGAACGGCGGTTCGCCGTCGAGCTTATCCACAGCCGCCACGGAACCGACCCCGGCCGCCTATAAAAGGGACCCCGAGCTCGACCAGGCGCCCAGGCGACCTCGTGCCAACCCCCTAGGGCGCCCACAGCCAGCAGTCGGCGGCAGGAAGCCTTCTTCCCCATCTCCGGCAGGTTCGGCCGCCGCCACTCTCCGGTCGCGTTCGTCGCGAGCAGGCCCTCCCCCGTCCCTCCAGCACCACCACTTGACTCCTCTTCACCGTGCGGAGCTGCCCAGTCTCTCAAACGCCATCGGAAACCACCGTAGCCCAAAGCCCCTATTCACCCGAAGCGGCCGTTCGCCGCGGAGCTCGGCGCCGGAGACTCCCTCCACCCCCGCCAACCTAACGACCACCGGGAGGACTGCCCTGGACTGGCAGATCCATCCCTGCCCTCAGAACCCCTCGGGGAGCCACCGTTCGCCGGCGTTGATCGCCGGAGCCCCACCTCTGTTCGGCCAGAGGAGGAAGGAGGCGGGAGCGACCAGTCAAACCTGACCAGTGGGCCCCCTGGACCCACTGTCAGCGACCCCGAGTCGGTCCACGCTGGCTAAGTGGAAACGTAAAGCGCAGAGTACGCTTTCTCCCCCGAACCGTTTTTCTTTTTTCGGTTTCTTTTATTTATTTTTTATTTTTTTAACAGAATTTGACTAAACTTTGACTGGCTATAACTTTTTAAATATAACTTCAAATGAGTTGATTCTTTTTCCTACCTCTCTCAAATTTTGTCTAGTTTATTTTCATATTTATTTGAAAAAAATTCAGACAACTTTTATGTACTTTTTTGAAACTATGGATTAATTTGAATATTTTCAAAAATAGGATTTTGGAGAAGAAGACATCTTTCAAAAATGCACCTCCACTTGCATACTCTTGAAGGCAAGAATTCTGAACTCTGGCATAATATTTTTGGTGTGTTGTTTGAATGCGGTTACACACTCCTTGTCTCAGAGTTTTCGTTATTTTATGTGATGATATGAACATAGTCATAAGTGCATATTGATGATTCCGTGCTACTGAAATTTGATACGTTGTGATAGTAATCACCCTCATATGCTTTTCATGCATACCAGAAGGAAGCCGGGAAAGTATCTATCTTGGGTAGGCATGAGCTTGTCCCTAGTTCCTCATCGAGACGAGTGTGTCCGGTATGGCATGATGGGGTATGAAGAGTGGTGATTCTATCTGTTGGATGAAATATATTTGTTATGCTAATCATGCAGGGAATACTTAAACCTCCTGAGTTGACCATAGATCGAGTCTTGTTCCAGTAACTCCCATACTTGTTTCGTACCACCACTTGTCCCTGCAGCAGGTAGGGTACGGTTCAGTAAGTTGTCAACCCCTTTCTAGCACACACCGTACAGAGAGGCCATGGTGGAAGATACCGACTGCAGCTGGTAGGCAGGCCACCTGGTCCGGGGCATGGGTGTTTCCAGTTGGGACCGAGAGGGGGCACCCCTTAGTAGCACGCAGTATTAATTTGATCCCATGCTAATCGAGGTTGTAGCCTCCCCACTTAGAGTTTTGCTTGACAGGTGTCATGGGTGATTCCAGACACCGGTAAGTTAAGCTGGTGTGTGCGGGTCAGGTGTGTTTTCAATGAAAAGACCGTAGACGGAATTAGTCCCGATGGACTAAAGGAATCCGTTACTCGTGGGTAAAGAGTACACCCTCTGCAGAGATTAAATCTATTCGAATAGCCGTGTCCATGGTTAAGGACTACAATCTGGGATGTGTCAAGTGTCGGTCTTAGTGTCGGTCTTCGGAGGAGAAACTGCTAAACCAGAACATGGATCATGACTTGTGACTTATAATGATTATGATTATTATTATTATGGACTAACCCTTTGTATTATTTGAATTATTGAGTATCCCTGGGACGGTTCTACCTCCTGGATATTCATTGTGGTTGTTTTCTTATAAGCCCTTTACGCGGTGTCGCTGAGACACCCGACTGTGGCATGCTTGTTAATTATTTACTTTATAAGCCCTTTATGTGGTGTCGCACAGACGCCCAACTATGGCATGTTCATTACTCGTCTCGCTTATTAGCCCTTTATGTGGTGTCGCTCAGACGCCCGACTGTGGCATGCTGTTATTTATTTACTTCATAAGCCCTTTATGTGGTGTCGCTCAGACGCCCGACTGAGGCATGCTCGTTATTTACTATCCTTTCGAGGCATCGCTTCAGACACCCGGTCGGTGCATTTTATTACTACTCTGTTATTGCATATTCATGTTCTATATAAATAACCTGCTTGCATGCATCAGGGATTTTATTTTATGACTGACGTTGTGATCATAGAATATTTCAAAGCATGATTATCATTTGTTATATTATACCCGTGTTTATAATGTTTGCGACTAAATTCAAAGTACTCACTGGCTTGTCCCTGGCTATTGTCTTGGCCAGATTTTTTGCTTAGAGAGGAGCGTTGCGATGACAACCCCAGAACCTAAGCAACGGTGACAACAGCCTCGCGAAGATAGGAGTTATCCAGGTCAGCTGTTCCTGTGGGAAATGGAGCCCCATAGACGCTGAGAGACCACAAACTGCTTCCGCCATCAGCCATTAGAAACCAATTGTTGTACTCATAGGCCAGAATGGTCATGTACTACATATTATGTATTTTGCTTGGAATTTCTGTATCAAGTTGGTGCCTCATCAGCTAACAGTAATCCTGGGGCTGGTGAGCACAAGGGCCATTTCCTGGGGAATGATATCCCGAAAATCCGGTCCTGACAGTAGCCCAGGATCCAGGGCCAACAATAAAGCCTCTGGACTATCCGATTTACAGCCGGAGACGACTCTGGGAACAGATGAGTGGATCCCTTCGAAGGGAGGCCGTACTCCTGCAGCAGCTTCCGGAGGTCCAGAAGCATCAGATATATTGACGAGCATGCTATGACAGACGTCCGTCTCAGAAGAACATCATACCTTGATGGGTATGGTGGTTGAAAGGGTTATGTCCGCGAAAAGCGGATTGAACGAAGCCTGCGCGAGCTTGTTAAGAGGCTTCGAGGATTGTACTGAAAAAATAATTGAGTGTGTCTTATTCACGAATTGCATTTGTGTATAGGTAGTAGCCTAGACTCTGATTGGCTTCCCAAAGGGGGGCGATCAAAGGATCAATAAGATATGCCTAGGAAATAATGATTAATTGGAACACAGGCTGTTACCCCCCTGGCGACTACCCGGACTACGGAGGTTGCAGAGCTGCAGCAGAAGCTTGATGTGGCAGATGATGACATTACGCTTATCAACAGGCAACTAGACGAAGTGCAAGGTATGTCTCGAGGTTTGTCATTACATGCATGTGCCTGTAATTGATCATGACGCTAAGAATTCTATATTGAAATATGCATGACTCCAGATGGTGCCGCCACGGTCGAGATCCTTTGGGCTGAGCTGGCCCGGGCCAAGGAGCAGGCCCGAATTAGTAATGCGGCTGCCGAAAAGGCATCTGCCGAGCTAAAGGCCGAACAAGCTGCTCGGCGCCAATGCGAGGAGAGAATATCCACGATGGCGCGTGAGCTAAAGGATGCCGCTAGCCGCTATGAAATCCTTGAGAAGGATAATAAAGCAAAAATGGCTGATCTTGACAACACTACAAAAAAAACACTTCCGTGACATTTTGGGCCGAACGAAAAAAAATTTGTCATACTTATGACACTTCTATGATGATAATTGTGACAAAACCCGGTATCATCATAGATGTGGTGGGCTCCTACTTCTATGACAAAAAATCATGACAAAAAATGGGCTTTTCGTCCTGGGCGGGCCGGAGACGCAGCTGCATGACATTCTTTGTGTTGGGGAACGTAGTAATTTCAAAAAATTTCCTACGCACACGCAAGATCATGGTGATGATATAGCAACGAGGGAAGAGTGTTGTCTACGTACCCTCGTAGACCGAAGCGGAAGCATTGACGCAACATAGAGGAAGTAGTCGTACGTCCTCCCGGTCCGACCGATCCAAGCACCGTTACTCCGGCACCTCCGAGTTCTTGACACGCGTACAGCTCGATGACGCACCCTCGATCTCCAATCCAATAGAGGCTCCGAGGGGGAGTTCCGTCAGCACGACGGCGTGGTTACGATCTTGATGTTCTCCTGTCGCAGGGCTTCGCCTAAGCACCGCTACAATATGATCGAGGTGTAATATCGTGGAGGGGGGCACCGCACACGGCTAAGGAACGATCAACGATCAACTTGTGTGTTCTAGGGTGCCCCCCTACCCCCGTATATAAAGGAGGGAGGGAGAAGGTGGCCGGCCCTAGGGGGCGCGCGCCATGGGGAGGAGGAAACCTACTCCAAGTAGGTTTCCCCTCTTTTTCCTAATCTTATTTGGAGGGGGAAGGAAGGAGTACTAGTATTAGGAAGTAGTACTAGTAGTAGGAAGGAAGAGAGGGGGAAGGAGAAAGGAAAGGGGGGGGTCGGCCCCCCTCCCCAATTCGGATTGGGCTTGGGGGGCGCGCCCCCCTCCCTTGCTCCTTCTCTCTTCCTCCTACATGGGCCCAATAAGGCCCATATACTTCCCGGGGGGTTCCGGTAACCTCCCGGAGCTCCGGTATATTCCCAAACTCTCCCGGAACCTTTCCGGTGTCCAAATATATCCGTCCAATATATCAATCTTTATGTCTCAACCATTTCGAGACTCCTCATCATGTCCGTAATCATATCCGGGACTCCGAACAACCTTCGGTACATAAAAATACATAAACTCATAATATAACTGTCATCGAAACCTTAAGCGTGCGGACCCTACGGTTCGAGAACAATGCAGACATGACCGAGACACGTCTCTGGTCAATAACCAATAGCGGGACCTGGATGCCCATATTGGTTCCTACATATTCTACGAAGATCTTTATCGTTCAAACCGCATAACAAAATACTTTGTTCCCTTTGTCATCGGTATGTTACTTGCCCGAGATTTGATCGTCGGTATCCAATACCTAGTTCAATCTCGTTACTGGCAAGTCTCTTTACTCGTTCTGTAATCCGTCATCTCATAACTAACTCATTAGTTATATGCTTGCAAGGCTTAAGTGATGAGTATTACCGAGAGGGCCCAGAGATACCTCTCCGACAATCGGAGTGACAAATCCTAATCTCGAATTATGCCAACTCAACATGAACCTTCGGAAACACCTGTAGAGCACCTTTATAATCACCCAGTTACGTTGTGACGTTTGGTAGCACACAAAGTGTTCTTCTGGTACACGGGAGTTGCACAATCTCATAGTTGCAGGAACTTTGTATAAGTCATGAAGAAAGCAATAGCAGTATACTAAACGATCAAGTGCTAGGATAACAAAATGGGTCATGTCAATCACATCATTCTTCTAATGATGTGATCCCACTAATCAAATGACAACACATGTCTATGGTCAGGAAACATGACCATCTTTGATTAATGAGCTAGTCAAGTAGAGGCATACTAGTGACTATATGTTTGTCTATGTATTCACACATGTATCATGTTTCCGGTTAATACAATTCTAGCATGAATAATAAACATTTATCATGATATGAGGAAATAAATAATAACTTTATTATTGCCTCTAGGGCATATTTCCTTCAGTCTCCCACTTGCACTAGAGTCAATAATCTAGATTACATATTGATGATTCTAATACCCATGGAGTCTTGGTGCTGATCATGTTTTGCTTGTGAGAGAGGCTTAGTCAACGGGTCTGCAACATTCAGATCCGTATGTATCTTGCAAATCTCTATGTCTCCCACTTGGACTTGGTCCCGAATGGAATTGAAGCGTCTCTTGATGAGCTTGGTCCTCTTGTGAAATCTGGATTCCTTTGCCAAGGCAATTGCACCAGTATTGTTACAGAAGATCTTCATTGGTCCCGATGCACTAGGTATGACACCTAGATCGGAAATGAACTCCTTCATCCAGACTCCTTCATTTGCTGCTTCAGAAGCAGCTATGTACTCCGCTTCACATGTAGATCCCGCCACGACGCTTTGTTTAGAACTGCACCAACTTACAGCTCCACCGTTTAATAAAAACACGTATCCGGTTTGCGATTTAGAATCGTCCGGATCAGTGTCAAAGCTTGCATCGACGTAACCATTTACGACTAGCTCTTTGTCACCTCCATATACGAGAAACATATCCTTAGTCCTTTTCAGGTATTTCAAGATGTTCTTGACCGCTGTCCAGTGATCCACTCCTGGATTACTTTGGTACCTTCCTGCTAAGCTTATTGCTAAGCATACGTCAGGTCTGGTACACAGCATTGCATACATGATAGAGCCTATGGCTGAAGCATAGGGAACATTTTTCATTTTCTCTCTATCTTCTGCTGTGGTCGGGCATTGAGTTCGACTCAACTTCACACCTTGTAGCACAGGCAAGAATCCTTTCTTTGCCTGATCCATATTGAACTTTTTCAATATTTTGTCAAGGTATGTGCTTTGTGAAAGTCCTATTAAGCGTCTTGATCTATCTCTATAGATCTTGATGCCTAATATGTAAGCAGCTTCTCCGAGGTCTTTCATTGAAAAACTTTTATTCAAGTATCCCTTTATGCTATCCAGAAATTCTATATCATTTCCAATTAATAATATGTCATCAACATATAAAACTAGAAATGCTACAGAGCTCCCACTCACTTTCTTGTAAATACAGGCTTCTCCAAAAGTCTGTATAAGGCCATATGCTTTTATCACACTATCAAAACGTTTATTCCAACTCCGAGATGCTTGCACCAGTCCATAAATGGAACGTTGGAGCTTGCACACTTTGTCAGCACCTTTTGGATCAACAAAACCTTCCGGCTGCATCATATACAACTCTTCTTCTAGAAATCCATTCAAGAATGCAGTCTTGACATCCATTTGCCAAATTTCATAATCATGAAATGTAGCAATAGCCAACATGATTCGGACAGACTTAAGCATCGCTACGGGTGAGAAAGTCTCATCGTAGTCAACCCCTTGAACTTGTCGAAAACTTTTCGCAACAAGTCGAGCTTTATAGACAGTAATATTACCATCAGCGTCAGTCTTCTTCTTAAAGATCCATTTATTCTCAATGGCTTGCCGATCATTGGGCAAGTCAACCAAAGTCCATACTTTGTTTTCATACATGGATCCTATCTCAGATTTCATGGCCTCCAGCCATTTTGCGGAATCTGGGCTCATCATCGCTTCCTCATAGTTCGTAGGTTCATCATGGTCAAGTAACATGACTTCCAGAACAGGATTACCGTACCACTCTGGTGCGGATCTTACTCTGGTAGACCTACGAGGTTCAGCAGAAACTTGATCTGAAGTTTCATGATCAGTATCATTAGCTTCCTCACTAGTTGGTGTAGTTGTCACGGGAACTGGTTCTCGTGATGAACTACCTTCCAACAAGGGAGTAGATACAGTTATCTCATCAAGTTCTACTTTCCTCCCACTCACTTCTTTCGAGAGAAATTCTTTCTCTAGAAAGGATCCATTCTTAGCAACAAATGTTTTACCTTCGGATCTGTGATAGAAGGTGTACCCAACAGTTTCCTTTGGGTATCCTATGAAGACACATTTCTCCGATTTGGGTTCGAGCTTATCTGGTTGAAGTTTCTTCACATAAGCATCGCAGCCCCAAATTTTAAGAAACGACAACTTTGGTTTCTTGCTAAACCATAGTTCATAAGGCGTCGTCTCAACGGATTTTGATGGTGCCCTATTTAACGTGAATGCAGCCGTGTCACACCCTAGCTAGTCAAGCATTAGAGTGTTGCATCATGTTTACTCTTTCATCAGAAACTTGAAATGGGGATGACAGAACCCCCAGTCCCCTCTGAAACCAACTAGGGTTACTAAAATAATTTTTCAATGAACCTGAAATGCCCTTCTAAAATGCCCATCATTTTTGTCTTGGTTCAGAACCTCTGCCAAAAATGGTGCACATTTTCCTAGGCCATCCTAGGGTTTTTGAATTAAATCATAAATATTTGAATTTGGGCATTTAAAATAATATAAAATATTTAAATGCTCAAATATCTCCAAACTAAAATGTTTCATGCTGGAAATAATCCAACTATGGGCCAGGAATAGTTTGGTGATTTTTGAAGTTGCCTAGGTATTTTATTTAATTCAACAAAGTTGCAGATATATTAAATAAAAAAACAGAAACAGAAAAAAAAGGGGAAAACTTACCTGGCGCCACCGCAGGCCCACCAGCCAGCCCACCTGGCCGGCCCAGCCCGGCCACCGCTCCAGCGAGCTGCTTGGCTTGCCAGGCAGGCAGCCAAGGTGCTCGGCGGCGGCACCGCAGCTCGCCACGCAGCTGCACGCCGCCCGGCCTCCCCCTCTCGCCGCCCTGATGGCCTGGACGAGCTCCACGTCGCGCCCCGACCCTCCTGGACACCTCCATTCGCCTCCAGCTCCTCTCCCTCGCGCTCCCACTCCATGGCCGACGCCACCGTCGCCGCACCACCGTCGTAGCCGTGCTCCCCGTCGTCTCCACGCCGCGCCACCCTGTCCAGAAGCTCCGCCGCCCTCTACTCCTTCGAGCTAGCCGAGCCCCGAGCGCTCGCGTGCCTCGAAGCCGCCGCACCAACCTCGCCCGAACCGCCATCGCCGGAGATCCCCTTCGCCGTCGCCGCCGCAGCAGCTCGTCCCCGACCACGCCGTCCTCTCCGTCAAGACCACAGTGAGCTGGGCTAACTTCCCCTTCCTCTCTTTCTCTCTCTCGAGCACCACAGCGAGCGCACCAAGCTCACCCGCACGCGCCGTCGCGGACCTCGTCGCCGACGTGCTTCCGGCCACACTCCGGCCACAAGATGGTGTCCATCTTGCTCACCGAGTCCCACAGCACCTAGCTAGCCACTCCACGAGCCTCACCGACCCCTCTAGCGCCAAGTTCATCCTCGACCGAACCCCGGTGGCCGCCAAAGTCGTCGCCGGCGCCAACTCCGGCCACCCCGACCCCAACGGACTCCGCCAAGAGCTGCGGGTTGTCCTTAGCTCCACTCCGGTGGTCTCCGCGGTCCATTTGGTGGCCGAAATGGCCAAAACCACTCCCGCCGCCGCGTCGGGCTCGCCGGCGGCTAAACGCCGGCAGCCGACTATGACTTTGACCACGGGTGGGCCCTGGTTGACTCCCCTGAGTCAATGACAGGCGGGGCCCAGCCCTGTTAATTAAACAGGATTAGTTTTAGTTAAATTTTAATTAAAATAATCACCCTGACATGCGGGACCCACTATCAGGTTTGACCCAGACCTGTTCCGTTGACCTGCTGACGTCACACTGACGTCAGGCTGACGCAGTAATTGATTTTCTGGATTTAAATTAAATCAGGAAATTCCAGAATATTATTTAAACTTCAAAAATTCATAACTTTTATTCTGTAACTCCAAATTGGACAAATTATATATGAAAAATGATCAGAAAAATCCAATCTATCCATCTGTACTATTTTCATGCATGATCAAACAAGTTAAATTGATGTTTTAAGCAGAACAAGGAAAAGCACTTTAAAAGACCATATTTGAATTTGAAATTTGAATCCTTGAATTCAAATTTGCTCAAACCCCTCTGGTTTTAGTTGCATTAGCCCAACACACTCATATTGCCATGTTTCATGCATGCATCATATTGTTGCACATTGTTTGGTGATGCTTGTGTATCGATGTCCTTTGCGACAGGTTCTGCCCCCGAAGAATACCGTGATTACCCTAACGAAGAACCATATCAGTGCATCGAACCATCAGGCAAGCAACCAACCATTTGATCATATCGATACAATCCCATGTTCTCGCTCCTGCTCTCTTTTACTGCATTAAGACAACGCGATTCAAACTGCTGTGTGCTACGGTAGTTGAACCCATTTCCTCTGCATGACCTGTCATTGCCACAGTAACTAGATGAAACCCACTAGCATGTGTAGGAGTTGATTGAGCCATATGTATGTGTTGTTCCTACCTTGCTATGCCTGCTATGCTTAGAGTCGTGTCAGGTCTGGTTCATCTGGGTGATGGGCTAGAGTGAAATGATTATGTCGGTAATGAGAGTGGTGTGGTGAACACGATTTGGTAAAGGTATCGATGAGAGGCCATGTAGGAGTACATGGTGGGTTGTTTCATTGAAGCCGACCTTAAGCACTGAGATCTGTATGTGTGATTTAAGAATCAGCTACTACCATGCATTGGGCCCGAAACCAATGGACCCTCTCGACTTCTTATTCACCCTAGTTCTCCGTCCAGGAGTTGCAAGTAGTTTCTGGTGTTTGTAGCCTACTGGAGGCCGTGGACAGCGCTGACCGTAGGGGTGGGCTGTGATGCGGTAGGTACGTGGCACGGTGTACCGAATACCCGTTAGGTATCTCGGGAACCCTGTTCACATCGTTCGGGGCCGTATGGGAAACCTCGGCCGGACTCCCTGCGGATGGAACCTGAATAGGCGATAAACCTGGACTGGAGGCTTAGGTGATTAGGTAGGTCGTGGCCGACACCCACGTTGGGCTTCCGCTTGAAGGTTGCCGAGTACATGTCGTGTAAACGACGATAAGTGGTGAGAGCGTGTATGAAGGAGTACACCCCTGCAGGGTTAACATGATCTATTCGAATAGCCGCGTCCGCGGTAAAGGACTACTTGGTTGCCTATACAGTTCATAGACAAGTAAATGGAAACTACTAAAAGCCTCAAGATAAGTGTGAGTGCCGAGGATGGCTCTTCCGTAGGAAGACGGAGGTGGATCCTCGGTAGTGTATTGAAGTGGTGAGTAGTGGACTCGTGTGCGCAAAACATTTCAAGTTGGAGTATCGTAGGATAGCCTAGCCAAGAGTCAAAGCTGGCTTGCTGCAATAACTCCACCAACCCTTCTTGATACTATGCATGTATGTAGGATCTGATGTAAGTCTTGCTGAGTACCTTTGTACTCATGTTGCTATAATCTACATTTTTACAGAAGACGCTGCAACCCCTTCTGATGGGTTCTATGTAGACGTTGACATCAACGAGTAGGCTAAAGACCCAGGTGGTGACCCTGAGCTTGTGATGGACCACGTAGTATAGCTAGGCTTTCCAAGCCTCTTTTATTTTACTAGTTGTCTGTACCCAGACAATGTACTTCCGCTGCTGGCTTGTATGACTGTATGACTTGTATGTTGGGTCGTGAGACCCGTACCTTTGTGTATGATATGTATGGCTCCCTGAGCCTTAAATAAAGTACTTGTGTCATAGAGTCATGTTGTGATGCTTCGTTGTATTTGCACATATCGAGCATATTGTGTGTATGATTGAAATGCTTGGTATGTGTGGGATCTGACTATCTAGTTGTTTATCTTTAGTAGCCTCTCTTACCGGGAAATGTCTCCTAGTGTTACCGCTGAGCCATGGTAGCTTGCTACTGCTCTGGAACACTTAGGCTGGCCGGCATGTGTCCTTCTTCGTTCCTGTGTCTGTCCCTTCGGGGAAATGTCACGCTTTGAGTACCGGAGTCCTGTTAGCCCGCTACAGCCCGGTTTACCGGAGTCCTGCTAGCCCAGTGCTACAGCCCGGACCCACTTGCTGATGACCGACACGTTCGAAGCTGGGTCATGGATGCCTGTCCCTGTAAGTCTGTGCCACTTTGGGTTTACGACTAGTCATGTCAGCCCGGGCTCTTTATCATATGGATGCTAGCGACACTATCATATACGTGAGCCAAAAGGCGCAAACGGTCCCGGGAAAAGGTAAGACGACACCCGTGGGGATACCGTGCGTGAGGCCGCAAAGTGATATGAGGTGTTACCAGCTAGATCGATGTGACATCGAGTCGGGGTCCTGACAGCGTTGGCATCAGAGCCGGACTGCCTGTAGGTTCTCCAAGCCAAACTGGTCGATGTTGAGTCTAGAAATTCTTTAGTTATATGTAGGGGAATTGTTTGTGGGATGGAACGTAAGGCTCTTTTTACTCCTTATATCTTATGACATTCTGATCTGAGTCAGTCCATTCTTCCACCGGGGGTTAAGGAATTAGGATCTATTCTCTCTATCAGGATCACGTGTTACTAATCAGTAGTACCTTATAAGTTTGATGGATACAAGCCTAGTTCAGTTCTACTACCACATTATGTTGCCAGAATGGTTTCAGAACTTTGATATGATGATGTTGAGTGTGTACGAAATCCTTTGTCAAATGTCTCAAAATCCTTTTTGAGCATTTACAGCTGTTATGCTGCCGAAATTTTGCTAGAAATTCTAATGCCTTTGCATTATGATTATGCTTTCAGATGGCCACTCGCGACCTCAATCAAGTGGTTCGCCTGACTCGATGCCTAGATGTACCCGGCCATACTGCTAAGTTGGTCAGGGTAATGACTGAGGCTGGATACCGCTGGTATCCTGAGTACACGGTCGAAGAGCAATTCCGGGACTTCAATCAAAGCCAGTATCTCTGCACTGTCAGGATATTTCCATCTTATCCTGGATCCACCGAGCCTCTTCACTGTTCCTATGGACTCGGGGTTACTATTGAGATGGCTGTGCAGGACGCCGCCTACTCTATGATGACCATTATGCGAGTCAGATCTGGTTTATTTCGGGACTCTGACTTCCGGTATATGCCAGGATCACTTCCGGGAGCACAAGGATATCTCCAGGCTATCTATGCTGACTCCACTCAGGAGGATTCACGGACTCGCACCACTGCTGAGATGCTCGAGGATAAGGACCGTGAAAATCGGGCCTTGAGGCTAGAGCTCTTCAATACCCGTGCTGACCACTGGGCCACTTTGACTCGGTTCGCACCGGCAGTGCAAGCTGGATTCTCAGATATGCGCGATCTCTATCCTGTGAGATCTGCTCTGCCAGACGTGATGGTTTGGCGTGATGTAGGAGGCATCACCCCACCTCGCGGTCCCCGCAGGCCACCGTTTGTTGGTCCAAGGCCTCATCCTAGCCCCTATGGTCCACAAGCTCCGCGAGACCGTCTGTTTCCGGATGATCATGTTGAACTTCCAGGCTATGGAGGTGACTTCTATGAGGACTACTACGGATCGGTCTGAGTTAGGGGTAGTATCACTAGTTCGCACTAGCCGTGTCGTCTATCGTCCTGCGTGACTCGTGGGATATGACCTAGTTTGTACTCTTTCCGGAGGTGTAGAAAAATAATGTATAGGAGCTTGGAATGCCTCCGATGAGATGTAATCCTTTTCTCACCGTAATAGTACTTGTTTGGTCTTGTACTAAACCCTGTATGGTGTGTATGACGATGGAATAAAAGAAGCAGTTTCTGTATCTACCATGTCATACGGATGATCATCTTGCATTCCGAGTTATTCCTTACATTATGTATCCTATGTCGGAATTTTACCATCCTGACTAAATCATTGTCTTGTTCACCTAGGATGGTCAACACGCGCGCTAACCCTGCTTCCCAAGAGCAGGCCGAGGGCAGTGAAGGCAGGAATGAAAATCTGCCTCATCCTCCTTCACTAGCCGAGGTTATGATGGAAGCTGAGAGAAACAAGCGGGAGACCAACCGTTTGTTGGAGCGTATTGAACAGAATACAGCACACCATCAGAGGGCTAACGTGGTGTCACTCAGTGATTTTATCAAATTGCATCCACCCACGTTCCACCACTCCGTCGAGCCTCTCGACGCTGATGACTGGCTTCGCAGTATCTCTCACAAACTGCGTTCCGCGCTGGTAGCGGAGGCTGACAAGGTCACCTTTGCTGCATATCATCTTGAAGGCCCCGCCAGTCTATGGTGGGAGAATTATGGAGCTATGCGCCCAGCGGGCCATGTCACAACTTGGGCTGAGTTCAGCGAGGCTTTCCGTGAACATCACATTCCGGAGGGTCTCATGGACCGTAAACGTGAAGAATTTTGCAATTTCACCCAAGGCCGACTTTCTGTGGATGCCTATAGCAGGGAGTTTGGTAATCTCGCCCGATATGCAACTGAGGAAGTGTCTACTGACGCCAAGAAGCAAGCAAGGTTCCGTAAGGGCCTTAGTCCTGAGCTTCGCCGCGACCTCCGTCTGCATGAGTGCACATCTTTTTCGAAACTTGTCAACAAAGCCATCAGTGCTGAAACTGGTCAGACTGACTATGACGCAACACGCAAGCATGGCCGTGACATGGGTTCCTCATCCGGTGCTGGTCCTCAGAAGCGCCGCGTGTGGGTGCCCAACACCGCCCTGCCACCCAGGTTCACACCGAGGCCATCTTTCCAGGCGCCTCGCCCTGTTCAACAGTCTGCACCGGCCAAGCCCTATGGGGGTCCAACCAATAATGCTCCTCCACGTACCAGTTCCGTGACTTGTTTCAAGTGTGGGGAATCTGGCCACTATATGCGTGAGTGTCCCCAGACCAACCCCAATCAATCTGCTAAAGCTGTTGGCCGTGGCAAGCCGACAGGAAAAATATTCCACGCCAAGCCGGTCACCGCCTTCACGTGGCCATGTCAACTGTATCTCTGCCGAAGAAGCTCAAGAGGATCCCAACGTCGTTCTCGGTACGCTTCTTGTTAATTGCCACCCGGCATCTGTTCTTTTCGATACAGGAGCCTCTCATTCTTTTATATCTGAAAACTATGCTCGTTTGCATAACGTCGCATTCGGTGATATGCCAACCTCTATGGTAATTCAAACTCCGGGATCCAAATGGCAAACTTCTAGAGTAAGCCATGGAAATGAAATCCAAGTCGACAGACTTGTTTTTCTCGCATCTTTGATAGCCCTTAAATCTTCAGATATTAATATCATTTTGGGTATGGACTGGATGTCAGCTCATCAAGCCAAAATTGATTGCTTCTCTAGGACTGTTCAACTCACCCATCCTTCGGGAAAGATAGTCAATGTCTTGACCCGAATAGCCAAGCGACAATTATATTCTCTTAACGCCAGCCCTTGCCAGACCTTGAGGACGTGCCGGTAGTCTGTGACTTCCCGGATGTCTTTCCAGAGGAATTGCCAGGTGTTCCACCTGACAGGGATGTTGAGTTCGTAATAGACCTCATCCCCGGAACCGTTCCGATTGCTAGAAGACCTTATAAGATGGCACCACTAGAACTAGCCGAGCTTAAGAAACAACTCGATGAATCCTTGAAAAAGGGTTTCATCCGCCCTAGTTCATCTCCGTGGGCTTGCCCCGTCCTATTCGTCAAGAAGAAGGATGGTACGGATCGGATGGTTGTAGATTACCGACCTGTCAATTTGGTCACAATCAAGAACAAATATCCACTTCCCAGGATCAACGATCTGTATGATCAGCTCGCTGGATCCTCAGTCTTCTCCAAGATGGATTTGAGGTTGGGATACCATCAAATCAAAATCAGAAACGGGGACATTCCTAAAACGGCCTTTGTTACTCGTTATGGCCAATACGAGTACACCGTCATGTCCTTCGGTTTAACCAACGCTCCAGCCACCTTTTCTCGGTTAATGAACTCAATCTTCATGGAGTATTTGGATAAATTCGTCGTAGTTTATCTCGATGATATACTCATCTACTCCAAGAACGAGGAGGAACATGCCGAACATCTAAGGCTAGTGTTGAAGAAACTTCGAGAGCATCGCCTTTATGCCAAATTTTCGAAATGTGAATTCTGGTTGTCAGAAGTGACCTATCTGGGTCATGTAATATCTGGTAAAGGTATTGCTGTTAACCCTGAGCGAGTTCAAGCCGTCCTTGATTGGACTCCACCTGAATCGGTCAAGCAAGTTCGGAGTTTTCTAGGCTTAGCGAGCTATTGCCGTCGCTTTGTCGAGAACTTTTCCAAAGTTGCTAAACCTCTAACCGAACTCCTCAAGAAAGATAAAAAGTTCGAATGGACTCCACAATGTGAGCACAGCTTTCAGGAACTGAAAAGACGCCTGACCTCTGCTCCCGTACTGGTACCGCCAGACTTCTCCAAGGACTTTGTTATCTACTGCGACGCCTCGCGACAAGGACTAGGTTGCATTCTTATGCAAGATCGACACGTAATTGCTTACGCTTCACGGCAATTGCACCCACATGAGGAGAATTATCCTACTCATGATCTAGAGCTTGCAGCCGTAGTCTATGCACTTAAGACCTGGCGACATTACCTCCTCGGTAATCGTTGCGAAATATTCACTGATCACCAAAGTCTGAAGTACATTTTCACCCAACCGGATTTGAATCTCAGGCAGAGACGTTGGGTTGAATTGATCACAGACTTCGACTTAGGAATAACCTACACCCCAGGGAAAGCCAACGTCATGGCTGATGCGCTAAGTCGTAAATCTTATTGTAACAACCTGATGTTACAACAAAGTCAACCGCTTCTCCATGAGGAATTTCGGAAACTTAACCTTCACATTGTACCTCAAGGTTTTCTTTCCACCTTGGTGGCAAAACCTACCCTTACGGATCAAATTATTAAAGCACAGAAGGTAGATCCGGGAATCTCCCGCATCAAGAGGAACCTTCAGAAAGGAATTGCGAATTGTTTCTCCATTAATGATCAAGGGGTAGTATACTTCGGGGATCGACTAGTGGTTCCCAAAGTGCGCAACCTAAGGCGTTTAATCCTTAAGGAAGCTCATGAATCTCCTCTCACCATTCATCCCGGTGGCACTAAAATGTATCAGGACCTACGCCAGAGGTTCTGGTGGACTAGGATGAAAAGAGAAATTGCTCAGTATATTGCTAATTGCAACGTCTGTCGTCGTGTAAAAGCAGAGCATCAACGGCCTGCTGGCACCCTTCAACCCTTAGCTATTCCTGAATGGAAATGGGATAAAATTGGTATGGATTTCATTACCGGGTTTCCCAGGACCAAGAGAGGGAATAATGCTATTTTCGTCGTGGTCGATCGTCTTTCCAAAGTAGCCCATTTCTTACCTGTTCGTGAGAGTATAACCGCTAGTCAGCTGGCAGATTTGTACATCTCCCGAATAGTGTCTCTCCATGGTGTTCCTTTGGAAATTAACTCGGATCGAGGAAGTCTTTTCACCTCTCGATTTTGGGAAAGTTTCCAAAATGCTATGGGAACTCGTCTCTTCTTTAGCACCGCTTTCCACCCTCAGTCGAGTGGTCAAGTGGAACGCGTCAACCAAATTCTAGAAG
Source organism: Triticum aestivum (assembly GCF_018294505.1). Lineage (NCBI taxonomy): Eukaryota > Viridiplantae > Streptophyta > Magnoliopsida > Poales > Poaceae > Triticum > Triticum aestivum. The sequence continues at coordinate 283,337,774 of NC_057807.1, forward strand.
ACATGCTTCGAGCCTCTGTTATCTCTTTCGGAATGGACTGGGAGAAGTGCCTTCCATTTGCCGAATTCGCTTACAACAACAGCTATCAATCTAGCTTGGGTAAAGCCCCTTTTGAAGTTCTCTATGGACGACGATGTCGAACACCCCTTAACTGGTCAGAGACCGGGGAAAGACAATTCTTTGGCCCGGATATGATTCAGGAAGCAGAAGAACAAGTTCGTATCGTTCGTGAAAAGTTGAAAACAGCCCAATCTCGTCAAAAGAGTCAATATGACCGAAAACATAAGGCTATGACTTTCGAGGTTGACGAGAAGGCTTATCTTCGGGTCACCCCTCTGAAGGGAACCCATCGTTTCGGTATCAAAGGCAAATTGGCTCCTCGTTACATTGGACCTTTTCGCATTCTCGCCAAACGAGGAGAAGTTGCCTACCAGTTGGAACTACCTCCGCACCTCTCCAGAGTTCACGATGTCTTCCACGTTTCTCAACTCAGGCGTTGCTTCTCGGATCCTATCCGTGAAGTGGACCACGAAACGCTTGATCTCCAAGATGATCTTACATATCGAGAGTACCCCATTCGTATCCTCGATCAAGCCGAACGTACCACGCGACGTCATAATATCAAGTTTCTCAAGGTTCAATGGTCGCACCATTCTGAGGATGAAGCAACTTGGGAAAGGGAGGATCGTCTTCGACTCGAATATCCCGCCTTCTTCCCGGAGGAACCCAAATCTCGGGACGAGATTCTTTTGAGTGGGGGTGAGTTGTCACACCCTAGCTAGTCATGCATTAGAGTGTTGCATCATGTTTACTCTTTCATCAGAAACTTGAAATGGGGATGACAGAACCCCCAGTCCCCTCTGAAACCAACTAGGGTTACTAAAATAATTTTTCAATGAACCTGAAATGCCCTTCTAAAATGCCCATCATTTTTGTCTTGGTTCAGAACCTCTGCCAAAAATGGTGCACATTTTCCTAGGCCATCCTAGGGTTTTTGAATTAAATCATAAATATTTGAATTTGGGCATTTAAAATAATATAAAATATTTAAATGCTCAAATATCTCCAAACTAAAATGTTTCATGTTGGAAATAATCCAACTATGGGCCAGGAATAGTTTGGTGATTTTTGAAGTTGCCTAGGTATTTTATTTAATTCAACAAAGTTGCAGATATATTAAATAAAAACAGAAACAGAAAAAAAAGGGGAAAACTTACCTGGCGCCACCGCAGGCCCACCAGCCAGCCCACCTGGCCGGCCCAGCCCGGCCACCGCTCCAGCGAGCTGCTTGGCTTGCCAGGCAGGCAGCCAAGGTGCTCGGCGGCGGCACCGCAGCTCGCCACGCAGCTGCACGCCGCCCGGCCTCCCCCTCTCGCCGCCCTGATGGCCTGGACGAGCTCCACGTCGCGCCCCGACCCTCCTGGACACCTCCATTCGCCCCCAGCTCCTCTCCCTCGCGCTCCCACGCCATGGCCGACGCCACCGTCGCCGCACCACCGTCGTAGCCGTGCTCCCCGTCGTCTCCACGCCGCGCCACCCTGTCCAGAAGCTCCGCCGCCCTCTACTCCTTCGAGCTAGCCGAGCCCCGAGCGCTCGCGTGCCTCGAAGCCGCCGCACCAACCTCGCCCGAACCGCCATCGCCGGAGATCCCCTTCGCCGTCGCCGCCGCAGCAGCTCGTCCCCGACCACGCCGTCCTCTCCGTCAAGACCACAGTGAGCTGGGCTAACTTCCCCTTCCTCTCTTTCTCTCTCTCGAGCACCACAGCGAGCGCACCAAGCTCACCCGCACGCGCCGTCGCGGACCTCGTCGCCGACGTGCTTCCGGCCACACTCCGGCCACAAGATGGTGTCCATCTTGCTCACCGAGTCCCACAGCACCTAGCTAGCCACTCCACGAGCCTCACCGACCCCTCTAGCGCCAAGTTCATCCTCGACCGAACCCCGGTGGCCGCCAAAGTCGTCGCCGGCGCCAACTCCGGCCACCCCGACCCCAACGGACTCCGCCAAGAGCTGCGGGTTGTCCTCAGCTCCACTCCGGTGGTCTCCGCGGTCCATTTGGTGGCCGAAATGGCCAAAACCACTCCCGCCGCCGCGTCGGGCTCGCCGGCGGCTAAACGCCGGCAGCCGACTTTGACTTTGACCACGGGTGGGCCCTGGTTGACTCCCCTGAGTCAATGACAGGTGGGGCCCAGCCCTGTTAATTAAACAGGATTAGTTTTAATTAAATTTTAATTAAAATAATCACCCTGACATGCGGGACCCACTGTCAGGTTTGACCCAGACCTGTTCCGTTGACCTGCTGACGTCACACTGACGTCAGGCTGACGCAGTAATTGATTTTCTGGATTTAAATTAAATCAGGAAATTCCAGAATATTATTTAAACTTCAAAAATTCATAACTTTTATTCTGTAACTCCAAATTGGACAAATTATATATGAAAAATGATCAGAAAAATCCAATCTATCCATCTGTACTATTTTCATGCATGATCAAACAAGTTAAATTGATGTTTTAAGCAGAACAAGGAAAAGCACTTTAAAAGACCATATTTGAATTTGAAATTTGAATCCTTGAATTCAAATTTGCTCAAACCCCTCTGGTTTTAGTTGCATTAGCCCAACACACTCATATTGCCATGTTTCATGCATGCATCATATTGTTGCACATTGTTTGGTGATGCTTGTGTATCGATGTCCTTTGCGACAGGTTCTGCCCCCGAAGAATACCGTGATTACCCTAACGAAGAACCATATCAGTGCATCGAACCATCAGGCAAGCAACCAACCATTTGATCATATCGATACAATCCCATGTTCTCGCTCCTGCTCTCTTTTACTGCATTAAGACAACGCGATTCAAACTGCTGTGTGCTACGGTAGTTGAACCCATTTCCTCTGCATGACCTGTCATTGCCACAGTAACTAGATGAAACCCACTAGCATGTGTAGGAGTTGATTGAGCCATATGTATGTGTTGTTCCTACCTTGCTATGCCTGCTATGCTTAGAGTCGTGTCAGGTCTGGTTCATCTGGGTGATGGGCTAGAGTGAAATGATTATGTCGGTAATGAGAGTGGTGTGGTGAACACGATTTGGTAAAGGTATCGATGAGAGGCCATGTAGGAGTACATGGTGGGTTGTTTCATTGAAGCCGACCTTAAGCACTGAGATCTGTATGTGTGATTTAAGAATCAGCTACTACCATGCATTGGGCCCGAAACCAATGGACCCTCTCGACTTCTTATTCACCCTAGTTCTCCGTCCAGGAGTTGCAAGTAGTTTCTGGTGTTTGTAGCCTACTGGAGGCCGTGGACAGCGCTGACCGTAGGGGTGGGCTGTGATGCGGTAGGTACGTGGCACGGTGTACCGAATACCCGTTAGGTATCCCGGGAACCCTGTTCACATCGTTCGGGGCCGTATGGGAAACCTCGGCCGGACTCCCTGCGGATGGAACCTGAATAGGCGATAAACCTGGACTGGAGGCTTAGGTGATTAGGTAGGTCGTGGCCGACACCCACGTTGGGCTTCCGCTTGAAGGTTGCCGAGTACATGTCGTGTAAACGACGATAAGTGGTGAGAGCGTGTATGAAGGAGTACACCCCTGCAGGGTTAACATGATCTATTCGAATAGCCGCGTCCGCGGTAAAGGACTACTTGGTTGCCTATACAGTTCATAGACAAGTAAATGGAAACTACTAAAAGCCTCAAGATAAGTGTGAGTGCCGAGGATGGCTCTTCCGTAGGAAGACGGAGGTGGATCCTCGGTAGTGTATTGAAGTGGTGAGTAGTGGACTCGTGTGCGCAAAACATTTCAAGTTGGAGTATCGTAGGATAGCCTAGCCAAGAGTCAAAGCTGGCTTGCTGCAATAACTCCACCAACCCTTCTTGATACTATGCATGTATGTAGGATCTGATGTAAGTCTTGCTGAGTACCTTTGTACTCATGTTGCTATAATCTACATTTTTACAGAAGACGCTGCAACCCCTTCTGATGGGTTCTATGTAGACGTTGACATCAACGAGTAGGCTAAAGACCCAGGTGGTGACCCTGAGCTTGTGATGGACCACGTAGTATAGCTAGGCTTTCCAAGCCTCTTTTATTTTACTAGTTGTCTGTACCCAGACAATGTACTTCCGCTGCTGGCTTGTATGACTGTATGACTTGTATGTTGGGTCGTGAGACCCGTACCTTTGTGTATGATATGTATGGCTCCCTGAGCCTTAAATAAAGTACTTGTGTCATAGAGTCATGTTGTGATGCTTCGTTGTATTTGCACATATCGAGCATATTGTGTGTATGATTGAAATGCTTGGTATGTGTGGGATCTGACTATCTAGTTGTTTATCTTTAGTAGCCTCTCTTACCGGGAAATGTCTCCTAGTGTTACCGCTGAGCCATGGTAGCTTGCTACTGCTCTGGAACACTTAGGCTGGCCGGCATGTGTCCTTCTTCGTTCCTGTGTCTGTCCCTTCGGGGAAATGTCACGCTTTGAGTACCGGAGTCCTGTTAGCCCGCTACAGCCCGGTTTACCGGAGTCCTGCTAGCCCAGTGCTACAGCCCGGACCCACTTGCTGATGACCGACACGTTTGAAGCTGGGTCATGGATGCCTGTCCCTGTAAGTCTGTGCCACTTTGGGTTTACGACTAGTCATGTCAGCCCGGGCTCTTTATCATATGGATGCTAGCGACACTATCATATACGTGAGCCAAAAGGCGCAAACGGTCCCGGGAAAAGGTAAGACGACACCCGTGGGGATACCGTGCGTGAGGCCGCAAAGTGATATGAGGTGTTACCAGCTAGATCGATGTGACATCGAGTCGGGGTCCTGACAAGCCGTCTCTAAAGCATAACCCCAAAACGATAGCGGTAAATCGGTAAGACACATCATAGATCGTACCATATCAAGTAAAGTACGATTACGACGTTTGGACACACCATTTCGTTGTGGTGTTCCAGGTGGCGTGAGTTGCGAAACTATTCCGCATTGTTTCAAATGTAAACCAAACTCGTAACTCAAATATTCTCCTCCACGATCTGATCGTAGAAATTTTATTTTCTTGTTATGATGATATCCGCCACGAGCCCCAACATTCATCAGGCCACATACATCTGTATGTATGATTTCCAACAAATCCATTGCTCTCTCCATAGTACCGGAGAACGGCGTTTTAGTCATCTTTCCCATGAGGCATGGTTCGCAAGTACCAAGTGATTCATAATCAAGTGATTCCAGAAGTCCATCAGTATGGAGTTTCTTCATGCGTTTTACACCGATATGACCTAAACGGCAGTGCCACAAATAAGTTGCACTATCATTATCAACTCTGCATCTTTTGGCTTCAACATTATGAATATGTGTATCACTACTATCAAGATTCAATAAAAATAGACCACTCTTCAAGGGTGCATGACCATAAAAGATATTACTCATATAAATAGAACAACCATTATTCTCTTATTTAAATGAATAACCGTCTCGCATCAAACAAGATCCAGATATAATGTTCATGCTCAACGCAGGCACCAAATAACAATTATTTAGGTCTAAAACTAATCCCGATGGTAGATGTAGAGGTAGCGTGCCAACGGCGATCACATCGACTTTGGAACCGTTTCCCACGCGCATCGTCACCTCGTCCTTGGCCAGTGCTCGCTTATTCCGTAGTCCCTGTTTCGAGTTGCAAATATTAGCAACAGAACCAGTATCAAATACCCAGGTGCTACTACGAGCTCTAGTTAGGTACACATCAATAACATGTATATCACATATACCTTTGTTCACTTTGCCATCCTTCTTATCCGCCAAATACTTGGGGCAGTTCCGCTTCAAGTGACCAGTCTGCTTGCAGTAGAAGCACTCAGTTTCAGGCTTAGGTCCCGACTTGGGTTTCTTCTCTTGAGCAGCAACTTGCTTGCCGTTCTTTTTGAAGTTTCCCTTCTTCTTCCCTTTGCCCTTCTTCTTGAAACTAGTGGTCTTGTTGACCATCAACACTAGATGCTCCTTCTTGATTTCTACCTCCGCGGCTTTCAGCATTGCGAAGAGCTCGGGAATAGTCTTGTTCATCCCTTGCATATTATAGTTCATCATAAAGCTCTTGTAGCTTGGTGGCAGTGATTGAAGAATTCTGTCAATGACACTATCATCAGGAAGATTAACTCCCAGTTGAATCAAGTGATTATTATACCCAGACATTCTGAGTATATGTTCACTGACAGAACTATTCTCCTCCATCTTGCAGCTATAGAACTTATTGGAGACTTCATATCTCTCAATCCGGGCATTTGCGTGAAATATTAACTTCAACTCCTGGAACATCTCATATGCTCCATGACGTTCAAAACGTCGTTGAAGTCCCGGTTCTAAGCCGTAAAGCATGGCACACTGAACTATAGAGTAGTCATCAGCTTTGCTCTGCCAGACGTTCTTAACGTCGTCAGTTGCATCAGCAGCAGGCCTGGCACCCAGCGGTGCTTCCAGGACGTAACTCTTTTGTGCAGCAATGAGGATAATCCTCAGGTTACGGACCCAGTCCGTGTAATTGCTACCATCATCTTTCAACTTTGCTTTCTCAAGGAACGCATTAAAATTCAACGGAACAACAGCACGAGCCATCTATCTACAAACAAACATAGACAAGCAAGATACTATCAGGTACTAAGTTCATGATAAATTTAAGTTCAATTAATCATATTACTTAAGAACTCCCACTTAGACAGACATCTCTCTAGTCATCTAAGTGATTACGTGATCCAAATCAACTAAACCATAACCGATCATCACGTGAGATGGAGTAGTTTTCAATGGTGAACATCATTATGTTGATCATATCTACTATATGATTCACGCTCGACCTTTCGGTCTCCGTGTTCCGAGGCCATATCTGCATATGCTAGGCTCGTCAAGTTTAACCTGAGTATTCTGCGTGTGCAAAACTGGCTTGCACCCGTTGTAGATGGACGTAGAGCTTATCACACCCGATCATCACGTGGTGTCTCGGCACGACGAACTTTGGCAATGGTGCATACTCAGGGAGAACACTACTTGATAATTTTAGTGAGAGATCATCTTAAAATGCTACCGTCAATCAAAGCAAGATAAGATGCATAAAGGATAAACATCACATGCAATCAATATAAGTGATATGATATGGCCATCATCATCTTGTGCTTGTGATCTCCATCTCTGAAGCACCGTCGTGATCACCATCGTCACCGGCGCGACACCTTGATCTCCATCGTAGCATCGTTGTCGTTACGCCATCTATTGCTTCTACGACTATCGCTACCGCTTAGTGATAAAGTAAAGCAATTACAAGGCGTTTGCATTTCATACAATAAAGCGACAACCATATGGCTCCTGCCAGTTGCCGATAACTTCGGTTACAAAACATGATCATCTCATACAATAAAATATAGCATCACGTCTTGACCATATCACATCACAACATGCCCTGCAAAAACAAGTTAGACGTCCTCTACTTTGTTGTTGCAAATTTTACGTGGCTGCTACGGGCTTAAGCAAGAACCAATCTCACCTACGCATCAAAACCACAACGATAGTTTGTCAAGTTGATGCTGTTTTAACCTTCGCAAGGACCGGGCGTAGCCACACTCGGTTCAACTAAAGTTGGAGAAACAGACACCCGCTAGTCACCTGTGTGCAAAGCACGGCGGTAAAACCAGTCTCGCGTAAGCGTACGCGTAATGTCGGTCCGGGCCGCTTCATCCAACAATACCGCTGAACCAAAGTATGACATGCTGGTAAGCAGTATGACTTATATCGCCCACAACTCACTTGTGTTCTACTCGTGCAAATAACATCAAACCATAAAAACCTAGGCTCGGATGCCACTGTTGGGGAACGTAGTAATTTCAAAAAATTTCCTACGCACACGCAAGATCATGGTGATGATATAGCAACGAGGGAAGAGTGTTGTCTATGTACCCTCGTAGACCGAAGCGGAAGCGTTGACGCAACATAGAGGAAGTAGTCGTACGTCCTCCCGGTCCGACCGATCCAAGAACCGTTACTTCGGCACCTCCGAGTTCTTGACACGCGTACAGCTCGATGACGCACCCTCAATCTCCAATCCAGTAGAGGCTCCGAGGGGGAGTTCCGTCAGCACGACGGCGTGGTTACGATCTTGATGTTCTCTTGTCGCAGGGCTTCGCCTAAGCACCGCTACAATATGATCGAGGTGTAATATCGTGGAGGGGGGCACCGCACAGGGCTAAGGAACGATCAATGATCAACTTGTGTGTTCTAGGGTGCCCCCCTACCCCCGTATATAAAGGAGGGAGGGAGGAGGTGGCCGGCCCTAGGGGGGCACGCCATGGGGAGGAGGAAACCTACTCCAAGTAGGTTTCCCCTCTTTTTCCTAATCTTATTTGGAGGGGGAAGGAAGGAGTACTAGTATTAGGAAGTAGTACTAGTAGTAGGAAGGAAGAGAGGGGGAAGGAGAAAGGAAAGGGGGGGCCGGCCCCCCTCCCCAATTCGGATTGGGCTTGGGGGGCGCGCCCCCCTCCCTTGCTCCTTCTCTCTTCCTCCTACATGGGCCCAATAAGGCCCATATACTTCCCGGGGGGTTCCGGTAACCTCCCGGAGCTCCGGTATATTGCCAAACTCTCCCGGAACCTTTCCGGTGTCCAAATATATCCGTCCAATATATCAATCTTTATGTCTCGACCATTTCGAGACTCCTCATCATGTCCGTAATCATATCCGGGACTCCGAACAACCTTCGGTACATTAAAATACATAAACTCATAATATAACTGTCATCGAAACCTTAAGCGTGCGGACCCTACGGTTCGAGAACAATGCAGACATGACCGAGACACGTCTCTGGTCAATAACCAATAGCGGGACCTGGATGCCCATATTGGTTCCTACATATTCTACGAAGATCTTTATCGGTCAAACCGCATAACAAAATACTTTGTTCCCTTTGTCATCGGTATGTTACTTGCCCAAGATTTGATCATCGGTATCCAATACCTAGTTCAATCTCGTTACTGGCAAGTCTCTTTACTCGTTCTGTAATACGTCATCTCATAACTAACTCATTAGTTATATGCTTGCAAGGCTTAAGTGATGAGTATTACCGAGAGGTCCCAGAGATACCTCTCCGACAATCGGAGTGACAAATCCTAATCTCGAATTATGCCAAGTCAACATGAACCTTCGGAAACACCTGTAGAGCACCGTTATAATCACCCAGTTACGTTGTGACGTTTGGTAGCACACAAAGTGTTCTTCTGGTACACGGGAGTTGCACAATCTCATAGTTGCAGGAACTTTGTATAAGTCATGAAGAAAGCAATAGCAGTATACTAAACGATCAAGTGCTAGGCTAACAAAATGGGTCATGTCAATCACATCATTCTTCTAATGATGTGATCCCACTAATCAAATGACAACACATGTCTATGGTCAGGAAACATGACCATCTTTGATTAATGAGCCAGTCAAGTAGAGGCATACTAGTGACTATATGTTTGTCTATGTATTCACACATGTATCATGTTTCTGGTTAATACAATTCTAGCATGAATAATAAACATTTATCATGATATGAGGAAATAAATAATAACTTTATTATTGCCTCTAGGGCATATTTCCTTCACTTTGGGCCGTCCATGGCGGAAAAAACCGTGGTAGAAGCGAGGGCGAGGAAAGTTTTGGCGAGTTCCCGGTTACAGTGGGAGGTCGGGGGCCGAGTGATGTGCGTTTCTCTCGTACATGTACGTGCGTGTGTGCAAGGCGTTGGCTCTAACTGAACCCAAGCGAGGCGTTGGGTTCTAACTGAACTCGAGCGATTGCACTGCAGGCTACGCATTACTGAACCCGAGGGATCGATCGATGGCTTTTAACTGAACCCGATCGAGCGATTCCTTCGCTACTGCTGCTAACTGAAGTCGATCGATTGGATGAACAGTGAGCGTTGAGGGGGGGTTGGATGAACAGTCAGCGGTGGGGGTGGATGAACAGGACCCCGTGGCGTTGCCTCTGGATGAACAGGATGACCCCGTGGAGGGCTGGATGAACAGTAGACGGTGGAGGGGTGCCCATGGAGGGGTGGTTGAATAGTAGCCGGTGGAGTAGCACGCGGTGGAGGCTGGATGAACAAGAGCCCGTGGAGTCTGGAGGAGGTCGACGGTAGCCCGTGGAGGCTGGAGGAGGTCGACGGTGGAGATGAACAGTATCTCGTGGAGTCCCGTTTTGCGGTACGCCACAACCCTCCCAATGAACAGGACCCCCGTTTCGATCGTAGCGCTCCAACACAAGTCCGTTTCATCCGTTTTGCGGTACGCCACACCCCTCCCGATCAATAGGACCCCCGTTTCGACCGTAGGAGGTCCGTTTCCTCTGTTTTGTGGTACGCCAGACCCCTCCCAATGAACAGGATCCCGTTTCGAACGTGGATGGTCGAACACAAGGCCGTTTCCTCCATTCTATGGTACGCTAGGCCTCGTTTCCATCACATGTTCCGTCCAAGCCGGTTGGCTCGCACGCGTTATGTTGCCTCCCGATGAACACGACGCATTCCGTTGCCTCCCCATGAACACGACGCATTCTGTTGCCTCCCCATAAACACGACGACGACGCGGTTTCTCCGTTCCGACCCAGCCATGTACACGAGCCCTGGCTATACGTATGCGCGAGTAGGCATTCGAGACCCCGCCCGTATGTGCACATATGTGGCCATATTTTCTTTCTTGCACACTGGCTGCAGTACGTACATGTACATGCTACGTGCGCGCCTCTACTACGAGACGTGCGCGCCTCTACATCCACCAGTATGTATGTACACGTTCGCGACCAGAATGACAACGCTACGTACGCTTCGACCAGGTGGGTCCCAACTGTCAGGCACTTCCTTGCGTGTGAAAATGTAGCTGGTGGGTCCCAGCAGTCAGGGGGGCGAATCATTTTTTTGCCTGGACGCACTTCCTTGCGTGCGAAGATGTAGCTGGTGGGTCCCAGCAGTAAGGGGGGCGAATCGTTTTTTTGCCCAGACGCACTTCCTTGCGTGCGAAGATGTAGCTGGTGGGTCCCAGCAGTCAGGGGGAAATGTTTTTTCGCGAAATACAGTGGCCCATCCGGTGGGTCCCAGCTGTCAGGTGGAGGAATCATTATTTTTCCGCGTAATAAGGAGGCACTTCCTTGTTGCGGCCGTGGACCCAGCTGTTAGCCTCTCCACGTACAACCACGCCCGATGGAAGTCGTTCCTTGACCACGTTGACCACGCCGCGCCGAGGGCACTAGGGCGGTGGATGACGGCGAGGCCTAGGAAGGGGATGACATGGAGCCGGGGAAGACGCGGCAGTGGAAGCCCGCGCGGAGAGGAGTACGAGGGTTCACTGGTTCGGCTGCGGTGTGAGGCTGCCGTCGTCACAGGGCCTGGCCAGCGGTGGGAATAGTAGGGGGCGGTGAGGCCTCCGCGGCAGCACAGCCGGCCACGGGAGGCAGGAGCATGCGGCACGACCGGCGCTTCTTTGGGCGGCTGGAGCAAGAAGACCAGAGGTTGAAGAAGCACTACGGCCGTTGGATGGACATCGTACGGTCAATGAAGCTAGAATCGTTTATATTGACTAAGTTGACAAAGCCCTTGGTACGCGCCAACTTAGTAGGCCCACAAGTCAGCCTCCGAAACGGTGCGCCCCAGATGTCAGTGGGAGGAATCATTTTTTGGGCGGCCGAAGCTAAGAATATCCGAGAATGAAGAAGAAGCACGACATCCATTGGATAGACATCCAACGGCCACTGCTACTAGAACCATGTGTTGACTATAATAAGTTGACAAAGCCTTGCGTACGCGTCAACTTAATTTTTTTAGGGGACGCGTCAACTTAGTAGGCCCACAAGTGTGTGGCAGAGAACTTATAGCCCATTTGCGATTTGTAACAATGTACAGCCCATTTTTGAATTCTAATGGAATTTACTACAGCCCATTTACAGTTTGTTAAAAGCACAACACATTTTCTAGATGGGACAACGATTAATAATTTCAACCAACCGTTGAAGACAGAATTCAATAAAATTTCCACATTTTGATGGGATCCGAAATATTTTTATCCCGAAATTTCTAGTCAGATTAAATATAAATTTGTATTACGTAAAAATCCAACGAAACATTGCGCGCGCGACAATGAAAATTTAAGATTTTCAATATCCATAAATAATATTTTATAAACTAATTTCGTGTTTGGTGCATTTTTTATAGTTACTGCCTAGTTTTTATAATTACATCCCATTTATTATTTTTTTAAAGCCCATTTTCCTGTTAAGCCTAATGCATCCCTCCTAGGAAAGATTTGCAGCCCAGCGGGGCGGAGAATAACAAGTTGACCTTGCCTGGGTATTCCTCAAAAAAACGTATAGCTGGGCTAGCCATTTCCATCTTGAAAAAAAATATCTGGGCTGGATATCTGGCCTGGGCTAGACGGGCCACAGCCCGCCCAGTTGATACCTTGCTCTCCTGTGAACAACAACGAAATCATTGCCAAGAAAAACTCTGTAGTGCTCACGCCTCAAAAACACAAATACTGCTCGAGCTACTTGGTCCCACCTGTCGGCTGCACCTTGTGCAATTCTCACTACATAGGTTGATAATGGTGTGGGACCATGATGTGAGGAAACCAGGAGGAAGCAAAAAAATATAGGTGTACATAATAAGGAGGCACTTGCGTATGTACGGCTATGGCCCTAGTGGGTCCCTAGTGTCATCCAGTCAAAATAAAGTCATCTCCTGAATCCTCATGTTCGTTGACGATGTTAACAATGCTCGGCGCCACGGCGAGCGCAACAACTCGAAGGACGACGGAGCCCTACGGATGGTCTGATACAGCGCCCGCTGCTCATTCAGGAAGCCAGGATCATCGGACACCTATGAGCACCTTCGAGAAACTGAGACGGCATGAAACGGTAAGACCGCGCTTGGGAGCTCTGGTTTCTTTCAAACCTGTATTAACATACAAGTGTAATTTACTCGTCATCGGAAACAACGCGTAAAATACAGGCGTAATGAAACCGAGGGCCCGAGGTCTGTAAGTAAAACCGGTGGGTTACGCGTGTAATTTGAGAGACCAGTGTATATTTTACGAGCACTGCTATATGGACGACATTACCAGACGATACATGCACGACATGCGTATCATGCCATCCATGGGCAAGGCTGAAACAACAGCTAACGGCTGGATTAGCCATCGTCCGAGTGTCGTTCAGCCTTTTTATCGTGTGTGAAGTACTTTCGATATTTTACTAGTCGAAATCGACCAACCAAGCGCTTTGCCTGAGACCATCTGCTTTTATTTACAAGCGTCAGTTTTACAAGCGGTTTTGGTTGGAAAACGACGATCCAATCACGGCCTAATATCATGAGTTGGTCGAAGATCATATGGTTTCACGTCTAACCTACCCGACTTGTCGTATAGGCTATGAATGAAACATAAGACGATGAACTTCTTAAACACGGAAACAACAGAAGAAGATGATCTTCTTAACAAGCAAATCACTGGCATTAGATCGACATGCAAAATAATATGAAGCATTATTCTCAGGAGACACGGTGAACAGCTCATGATGCCGCATGCCACAACATTCCAAGCTCAACTTTGCAATCAAACACAAGGCCTGGCATTACATAGACAATATTCAGAACAAACTCTTAACACAGGAATATCTCAGCAGAGTAACTATTTACTTCTAAACTGAACACAGGAATAGGAAAAAACTATTGACGCTGCTCACAGCAAGGGCGTCCCACTCAAAAATATCAAATGCATATCTTCTGGCTAACATGAATGAGCAAATTTTGACAAGGTTTTCCAGTTCCAATATATTAAACTAACACTTCTTGCTAACATCAATGATTAAACTTTGAAAAGCTTTTCCCATTCAAAATAGGTAATGCCTATGATCGTGGAGTCCTGTTGTAGCTTCTTACTTCTTTGGGCACTTTTTGCCCAGTGCACTCCACGTGTTGTAGAATTGCCACTTTGCAGACTAGTCATGTCACCAGCGTCTAATAATACTCTGTAAAGCTTCTTGGTCATTCCTTCTGTAATGTAGCACAAACAGTGACTACTTCTTTCTGCAAAGTGGAACAACCAACTGGACCCAGTAATGCAGCAGTTTGCCTTGGACACTCCTTTTGTGCAGTTCAACTAAAATCGAAGTCGGAATAAAACCGAGCTTTAATTTCTATATCCCTGTAAGCAACAATAGGTATAAGGGAAACAACTACTGAGAAATAATGGTTGATGACTTGTACTCCCAGAAGAAAAGCATCTACTGATTTACCTTATCTTAATGGGAAACAAAGCAGGAGAGTAGCAATTGTCCATCAGTGTGATTCATTCATATTGACTGAGACATTATCTTAACAATGCCTTGTTTCAACATGTATAAAGAATGAAAGCAGAAAAGTACCATTCCTAAAACAATGCAACTGATTCATTTTAATAGAGAAATTATCTTAACAATACTTTGATTAAACATGTAAAAAGAACTACAAAGCAGGATAGTACCATTCCTAACAAGTGTTGCAGTTTTGAACTAAGATTCAGTAGTTAATTAATTCTGAGAGTCGCGTTGCTTAATTTTACCAGCGGCATTAGATTAACGAAAAGCATAAACAGTTCCAGGGGAGAGTGGGCGCAACAACAATATGTGCTTCCATCTACTTATAAAGGGGGTGATGCAGAGTTTGTTGTAACAAAGCAACAAGCATCATGTCTGGGTTGGTCCCATTTTTGTTCACTACTTAATGGGAAAAGACAGCAATACAATAGCTTCAATTCAACATTTATTTAAAACAGTACCAATACAAGTAGCACAACATCTCAAAGCGCACTGCACAGTCATGTGGATGAAGGCCTGTACTGACCTTTCATGAGAACACCAGGATAAAATACGAATCTGCCAACACGAATAGGAAATCCAATCTCGTTTTGTGCAGTTGCACTGAAATCAAGCAAAGTGTTTCGCGTAGCGAAGCAAAATATCGCAATAGCAACAAGTTGAATAGATATCCCTATTTAAATAGAGGCAAAAAAGGAATCAATTACTGGCTAATAAAGGAGGATGAAACATGCGGCCACAAAAATGGTAATCCTGCCAATCCCTAAATAGTGTTGCAGTAATAAGATTCAGTAGTTAATTCTGAGAGTGGCATTGCTTAATTTTACTAGCGCCAATAGATTAACAAAAAGCATAAACAGTTCCAGGGGAGAGTGGGCGCAACAACACCATGTGCTTCCATCTACTTATAAAGGGGGTGATGCAGAGTTTGTTGTAACAAAGCAACAAGCATCATGTCTGGGTTGGTACCATTTTTGTTCACTACTTAATGGGAAAAGAGAGCAATACAATAGCTTCAATTCAACATTTATTTAAAACAGTACCAATACAAGTAGCACAGCATCTCAAAACACACTGCACGATCATGTGGATGAAGGCAAGTACCAACCTGTCATGACGCTCACAAGATCAACTACGAATCTGCCAACACGAATAGGAAATCCAATCTCTTTTTGTGCAGTTGCACTGAAATCAAGCAAAGTGTTTCGAGTAGCGAAGCAAAATGTCGCAATAGCAACAAGTTGAATCGATACCACTATTTTAACAGAGGCAAAAAAGGAAACAATTACTTGCCGATAAAGGAGGATGAAACAAACGGTGACAGAAAGAAGCATCTAACTTATCTTGGATGGAAAACAAAGTAGGATAGTAGCATTTCTAAAATGGTTGCATTGATTCATATTAACAGAGACATTCTCTTAAAACAACATTCGTTAAAAAATGTAATTTACTTTTAACAGTGGCATTGCTTCAATTTTCCGGCGGCATTCTTAGATTAACAACAGCAAAATAGCTGTATGGGACATGCCAGCACCATGTGCGTCCACACGTATAAATGGGTGATGCAGAGTATGTAGCCAAGCAGCATATATGCGTTGGTCCCATATTTGTTCTCTTTGAACCTTTTTCCTATGTGAGGGCAGCAAATCTAGTCCTGCACAAACTACCCGACCCCCCAGTTTCTTTCCCTTTTCAACAAAGAGATCGGTTCCTTACAGATGTGTGTACTGGGTTACCCCCTTTTTCCCTTTTCGACCAACAAAGCGGCTGGATAGCCAGTCTATACTACTTTCCGTCCCTCCTTTCCTCATTGAACCACGTCCGAGATTCTTGCTCCAGCCCACCGCACCCTTCTTTCCTCTTTGCACCAAGACCTAGATTCGACTACAGATCGAAAAAGATCCACATGCAGCTAGAGCAACGATGGTTTCAAAGAAACTTATACCTTAGGGTCGTCGGGATGTGGCAAGGCGTGCGGCGGGAGGCCGGATCTGCCCACACTACGTACGGCAGCGAGGAAGAAGGGGTCGGTGGCCCTCCCGCACAGGTGCTGGGTGAAAGAGAACAGCACAGCCGGCAGTGGATTGCCTCCCGCGCCGAAGGCGATAGAGTGAATGCTGCACCTCCTCCCCTTCCCGGTGCGACAGGATACAGACGCCTCCTTCACCAGCTGTGAGGGGGGAGAGAGAGGCAAGAGGTCAACGTAGTCTTGTTTAGATCTGGTGAAGAGAGGGTGAGAGACTTTGAATATAGCAAACCCTAGCAAATGAACGCTGAGCCTCCAGCGTGTATACATATATGTAGTGCGGCGAGAGTGTGGAGAGTGCAAACCCTAGCGAACAAGCGCTGAGGCTCCAGCTTATATATATACTAATGTAGTACAGATTGAGCTCCGGTGCCTTCACTGCACCTGCTTTTGGCTGTATGACAGGTGAGCCAGACACATTTTGGGCCCACCTGTCATAAACACAAAGGCAGGTGCACTAAGTCAATGAAGTTGCGTCCATATAGTACTCTCGTGGAGTGGTTTTCTTATTCTCTCCATAACAATCGTTTTAAATTGTGTAAGTATGAAACGAAATTCTTTATTTAACGTACAGTGAAGAAAACTACTACTACTTCCGAGGAACTAACAATCCACGCCCAGGCGTCCTAGTCGCACTTCCTGTCCTTCACGTGCGTTACACTACCCTCCCTTAAGTGAACAACCACACATGCGCCAAATTATCGGAAACGTGTGAGAGTGTGTACAAACATAGAATTTTAGTTTCAATTATTGGAAAGTTTTGCGATTATTCCAAAGTTTGACTTCAGTCAAATTTAATATGCGGAGTAAATAAAAATGGAGGGCTACTACGTCCATCCGGTTTTTTAGTCCACACCATTTTTTAAATCAAAGTTAATAGCTGGACAAATAAAATTACAGGGGAGCTGGAGACAAAGTTGTGAGAAGGCTTAGAAATCAATACAAAACTTATGCTCTTAGTACCAACGTCGATCCTTCTTCGAGGAAACATTTGGTTCATAGCCAATTGTGTGATAAAATTGCACCAACGTGAAAGACGACTGCGTCTCCAACACAACCAAGGTGAACTGACGAAGGATATCATCTTTGTGCGTAACAAGCAAAGAGCACTGATGGAAGACAGCTTGTTTTTCATTGAAAATCGATCAGCTTCACCAGCCGACGCAACCATGAGGCGCAACCATGAGCATCGATAGGTCATCGTGGTGATGCATCATCCATTTGGCATCAAGTTTGGGTGAGGCACCTATGAAGTTCGACAAATCCTCACTGTGGTCTGTTCCTTCTCGGTAATCAAGTTCAAGGAAGGAAGAACCACGTGGCAGAGGACAGTGAGGCGGAACAACAATGGCCATCCAATTTTGTGCAGTTCCACTAAAATTGAGGAAGACATGCCCGGGTATGGAGATACGCATCGCTGTTTCCAAAAATATAAAAAAGGGATATAGTGTTGTTACTTTGTTTTACAAGATTAGCAACGACATCTCAATTGTCAATAAGAATTAATGAAAAGTACACCAACAAACAGAAGCATCATAATTATCTTGATGGGAACTAAACCAGGATACCCGAGAAAAAAAGCATTTCTTCATTTAACCAGTGATAGTACTACCACCATATGGACAATGACCGCAAAACCACCTTGTACTTTTTGTCGAAACAACATGTATACCTCCACCGAGGCATAAATCAGAACAACTTTTCGAGTGGCATTTCCTCTATAATAGTACTAGTAGGTGATGTTGGACCAGCCGACGAACCCTAGCTACTATACATGGGGAGCTGGGGAGTAGTCGCATAGAAGAAAACCCGCACGCAGCGACCTGGGGAGCTGGACCAGTACAAGAAGTTATACCTCAGGTGGGCGAGATGTTGTTTAGGCGGGCGGGCGGGATCTGCCCACACGACGACAGCGAACAAGGGCGCGGAGGATCTTTGTCCGTGCCAGTGCCGGTCCCGAGAGGATGGTGCGTATCAGCTTCCTCCGTCGCCGACGGCCACAACGTCAACGCTGCACCTCCTCACCTCCCGCAGCGGACGGGATTCGGCCGGATCTGTGACCACCGGTGAGGAGAGAGATAGAGTGGACACTGTCATCTTGTTTTGATATGGAGAGGGTGAGAGAGCGAGACGCGAGAAACTCTATCAAACAAGAGGCTATAATGGAGTAAAAAAATCTCTCCATAGCAGTGGTTTTAAATAGAATACGCGCGTTCCCGGAAAAAAGAAACGAAAACTGGCGGACAATTTTTTAACGTACCAAGAAAGAAAACTCGATCAAAAACACGCCCCCGCTTCCAGGTCGCGAGAGTCGTCGCGCACACACACATAGACATAGACATGCATATCCGTGTTTACGTAAAATTCCATTTCCATCTCCATCTCCAATCATATTTGTCCAACTATCACATTATTTATGTTGTTAATTATATACGCATCAATATTAACATATATCATCTCTTGTTTGCGGACGTCCGGACCGCTGCCACGGCCAGTCCTGACCAACCCGAACCCTCTTCATCACCCGCGCGTGCTTCCCGCCCGAAACGGTCAGTGCCGCATTCATGCCCGGCTAGAGCGGACGCGACCTCTCACTGGCGCCGGCATTGAAGCGGCGCGCCGGCCGAGAGAGCGTCGCCCGTGCCGCTTACGGGTGCACGCGACTGCTCCACGTTCAAAGGTCGCAATAGCCGGCTACTACATGCATGTAAAAAGTTCTTGGGAGTCCATGCTACAGCTAGCTGTCCTCCCCCAATGTGTCAATCTCTTCCAGTAGTGCTAGTACTCCATGGCGTGATCCATCGACAAGCAGGCGGGAAAGTTATCGTATACTCGGTTTGCGGTGAGTGGCATGCCGAGCGACCGTGTGGGGTCGAGCCGTGGAGGAGGGTGAGACACGACAGACGTGATTTAAACGTTGGTTTTGCTCGATGGCGCGATCCAACGAAACGAAACGTTGGTTTCTCTCCGTTTCCATTTTTTCTCCGGAAAAACGGAAACTTTCCACTCCATTTTCATTCCTATTCCAAGGTTGCCCCGTTACAACATTCCATCAAATACAAAGGAAAACTAACACGCATGCTGATGCATCTCAATGATTCACAGATCATAGCCAATATTTACTTCACAACTAAAGACAAAAGTTGTGAGAGCGTGTACGAAAGAAAAACTACTGATGGGGTCACTACGACTTAAACCCTAAACCCTAAACAGGATTTAATTTCCTGGCCAGGTAGAACCTGTCGAAGGAAAGACGGCTGGCACCCTCGGATCATACGATGCTTTTGTGCAGTTCCACTAAAATCGACCTGAGCATCCCTGATGGCAAAGATATTGAAGAAGTGTGATTAGAATAATAGTACTGGCACTAGTTCATGAGACATAAACTCATCACAAGTAGAAGCCGGTAGAAGTAGAGAAAGATCGACATGGAGATGGAGCTACGGCAGTGGAGCAAGCCGGCTCCAAAAGGAAGATGGACTACCTGGGACGTCGGGCTGTAGCTAGAAGGGCGGTTGGGACGCGGCATCGGCCCATACCGCGGTGACCCCCGATTGGGACGCACCGACTGTGGGTTTTCTCCCTCGCCGATGTCGACCGCGTCTACGCAGAACATTGTTCCCTTCCCCCAGCTGCGGGATCAGGCCCGTCGTTCTATGCTTGTGAAGAGAGCAACCTAAGCAAGCAGGCTTGTAGCTTAGGCTCCTGCTAGTGTATATATAGTGGTTTTCTTTTTCTCTCCATATCAACCATTTTATATTGCGTACGTGTCATTGAAGAGTGAAATGATGGTTGCTTCTTCCGACTAACTTACTGTGTGATTTGACTGCTCCTTAGTGGCCCCTACACGTACTCCCCCTACGTGTATGCAACAGTCACACGTACACATGGACGCAAAAACGCGTGCGACGCCCTAATGCATGCATGTCCGAGCACACGACGGAACACACACGGTCACGCTCAAGTGCTCAACCTACACGTGCATGCACACACATACTCAGTCAGGGTGAGCTAGTGACCGTATAAACACCGAAAAATATATATATTGAGCGCAATGAGCGTATTATGAAGTCCACTGACCGTATTTTTACAAATATACAGTGACAGACAGTGTATTTATCTCGTTTGAAATTAAGCCATATTAACCGGAGAGGAGGCAGTATGGACTAGCATTACTTTGCTGTGTCCCGTCAACTTGCCGAACGAGGAGAAGGTTGCAGGACGGGAGAAGCTTGCGCGCGGTGGCTCGCAGGACAAGGAGAAACTTTTGACTAATGCAAGCTCTCCCTCGCTCAGGCGGTGGACGTGCAACAGTTAATTCGGTGTCAGATTGCCAGAAGCATACACTATACTACTAGTGCTATTATTGTTCGACTTCCTGAATAGGCGAACAGCCAAGCGCAAAATTTACTAGTAGTACTAGTACTACTACTATAGTCTATAGAGGTATGTACTATACTAGTACTAGGAACCGGATGGAGGAGCGTGTGCACTCTTATTATGATTTTAAAATGTGATAAAGCAATTTTCAACACATTTGGTTCTCTTCGAGGGTTCTTGCATGTGATAATGCTACTTGATTGCATGGAACACTCGCCACAATTCTCGCTTAATTCTGGCTCACATCCTATTACAAATAGGAGCGCTCGGTAATATTTCCTCTTTTTTGTTATTCAACATGTAAACAGGTCAGCAAACCTTGCGGCGCATCTTCGTGCGAACCGTGCTTGCTGCACTTTGAATGTGGCCGAGAGCTGGCTTGATGAAACACCTCGCTTCCTACTTCTTTTTTGTGGGGTACCTCGCTTCCTAGTGACCAGTGTATTGGCTGATCGTCCTAAGATATATGAATAAAGCTCTCTCATTTACCCGCAAAAAAATAAGCCATATTAACCGGAAAGGAGGGAGTATGGACTAGCACTACTTTTTGGTGTGTCCCGTCAACTCACAGAACGAGGAGAAGCTCGCTTACGCCTTTTGACTAATGCAACCTACCCTCGGTGGACATGCATCAGTCCATTCGGTGTCAGATTGTCAGAGGCATACACTGTAGTACCCAACATGCGGAGTACCATCATTGTTCGACTTCACGAAGAGGCGAAGAGCCAAGCGCAGTAGTACGAGTAGTACTACTACTAGAACCGCATGGTGGAGCGTCTGTACTCTTATTTTTTTATCTCTGATAAAGTACACGTTTATTCCGGAGAAGGGCGGAAAACGGCAGCCCAACATGTAATGATGATATCGATCAACCAACCATGCTCGAATATATCTTGGCCTCCGTGCGAGCCCGTCTGTGTGTTCTCGCTCCTCGTCTCTCTCAAGGAACGGCGGGTTGGCTCTTTGCCATCAATTGAGATCGGTTTGCTCACACTCCTGTCCCACATGTCAGTGATATGCCAAGAGGAGGTGCGTTGACCGACTGGCCATACGCGTACTTGGTTTTGCACCTTCATACTACTCCTCCCTCCGTCACAGTTTACAGGGCGCGCTTCATTATGATGCATTTCTCTCAATGCATTTCCACCACCAGAGAGACTTTAGACGCGTTTGGTTTAATGCTCAATTAATTAGGGCGTGGTAACCGCAATCAAGTCCACAATTTTCTCTCGATGTACTCCCTCCTTTCCGGTTTATACGGCTTATCTCAAAATTTTAGTTTTTCCATTTTATAAGGCTCAATTTGGTTGTTTTCCATCATATGTTCAGATTCCAAGGTGCATTAAATCATTGCATGCAAGTATTAAGAGAAAATTGACCAATGCATGTACTTTATGCATGCATGCATTGCAATTAATGCATTGATAAACATAATTTTTTGAGGAAAACAAGAGCATTAATTAGGTGCTTTTGCAAAACTACAAAAAGTATTCCACCACTCGCCATCTACCTTGATTTGGTGAGATTTTTGAATTGAGCACTATAAACCGGAAAGGAGGGAGTACTACTACGGAGTGGAGTAAGTGCATGCATGTGTGTACCCGGGGTGGAAGCACTGCATGCATGTGTGTACGCATTATTCCCTCTAGTAATAGACGCCGTGCTATAACTACCAATGCTATTTTTCAGGCCGATCGCTAGTCGCCTTGGTCCCACAGATTTTTTTCTTTTTTCTGAAGCGCGCTCTATAAACAGTGACGGATGGAGTAGTATGAGCGGATTCAAAGAAGAGCGTATTGATGGTTGCTTCTTCCGAGCAACTTACAGTGGGAAAGGTGGGGCTTATGATTTGACTGCTCATTACTCACTATTAATGCGGCGCAACGACCGGGCTGAGTCTCCCATGCGGTTGTGCACTACCCCCTCGGTTCTTAAATATACTCCGGAGTATTTGTCTTTCTAGAGATTTCAACGAGTGACTACTCAAATATTTGTCTTTTTAGAGATTCAAATGGACTACTACATACGGATGTATATAGACATATTTTAGAGTGTAGATTCACTCATTTTGCTCCGTATGTAGTCACTTGTTGAAATCTCTAGAAAGACGAATAGAGTATTTAGGAACGGAGGGAGTACACATACGAAGCAAAATGAGTGAATCTACACTCTAAAATATGCCCATTTGAAATTTGTAAAAAGACAAATATTTAGGAACGAAGGAGTATAATTTTGTGCATGGCACATGGACCCGGATGCTGAAGAGGCTTCTGGCAATGCTATCAAGCTTCCATCATTTGTTTACATAATTGACGTACTATACAAATAATTTTCCAGCGACATGAAATTGTACAATGGTGTGAGCTTTCAGCTTTTGTTTCGTGTGTCTTGCCATCGATGCTCTTTCGGAAACAATAAAAAACTAACTTCCTTGCTAATGCATGTCAATTATTAGCAGATCAGAGCTAATATTTACATCACAACTGAAGACAGAGTTGTGAGAAGGTGTTAAATTAAAATTGATCCATGCTTTCATTGGCAGCAACGTCCCCCCAGCTCTGTCTAAATCAACAAGGCATGTTGGGAAAAAAGTAGCTGTCTGGAGCATGCAACATTCCGATCATTTTGTGCAGTTCCACTAAAATAGAGCTGAGCGTCCCTGTTCCAAAGATATTA
The DNA here is from genome assembly GCF_018294505.1 of Triticum aestivum. Classification (NCBI taxonomy): domain Eukaryota; kingdom Viridiplantae; phylum Streptophyta; class Magnoliopsida; order Poales; family Poaceae; genus Triticum; species Triticum aestivum. The sequence continues at coordinate 283,361,223 of NC_057807.1, forward strand.
AGTGTGATTACGATAATAGAGGACTGCTGATGAAACAATAAACACACAAATAGAAGCCGGTCACCTTTGCAGTCTCTCTTAAGACTAACTAGTTGGAGAAGATTAGGCTCGGAGTTGGATGAGGAGGATAGAGCAAAACCAATCTCCCTTTGTGCAGTCGCACTGAAATGTAGAGACGTTGCCCGTGTGACATTTTAGTACAACTGCACAAAACACTCTTAAGAAAAAGTGATTTGTGCAGTTCACCAAAAGGTCGCAATAGCAACGAGGTGAAATGGATAGCCCTGTTTGCAAAAAAGAGGTAGAAAGGAAACAATTACTGGCCAATAACAGTTGATGACACATGCGACGACAAAAAGAAGCATATTCCTTGTCCTAAGGGAAGATAACAACACGGTTGTGTTTGTCTAAAACGGTGTGAGGACGAGATTGCAACATGGAAAGTACGCCGGACGAGCTACGTTTTGGGCAAAGAACTATGGAAGATCCACATGCAGCGACGTGGGAAGACGGGCAGTGGAGCAAGGCCGGAGGGGATACCTGGAGGTCGTCGGGATGTAACTAGGTGAGCGGCGGCGGGCGGAATCCCTGCGAGCAGGTGGCGTAGGCCCTGCCGCGCCGGAGCTTGGTCAGAGAGAACGGCGTGTACCGCAGATCGAGACGTGCTGCCTCGGCGCCGTCGAACGGAGAAACGATGCACTTCCTCCCTTTCCCCCGGCGGACGGGATGCGGCCGGATCAGTGACCAACGGTGAGAGAGAGAGAGGCCACCGCACTCCCTTTCCCCCGGCGGACGGGATGCGGCCGGATCAGTGACCAATGGTGAGAGAGAGAGAGGCCACCGCAGCCTTGTGTGAGATACTCTGAAGATCGACAAACCAGGCAGGCAGGCTCCATTGTATATAGTGGAGCGGACTACCTTTTTCTCCATAAAAATCATTTTATATTCTGTGTATGTGCCATTGAGCGCTATAACTTTATTTAAAAATAACTCGGCAACGCGTCAAGTCGAACTTTGTTTCGTGCACGCGTGGTACACGACCTCCCTAGGTAAACAACCGCTACAGGCATTCAAATTAGCACGTGGGCTGCCATTTCGTAAAGAAATGAGCTCCACCATGTACCCGCGCGGGTGTGGCTGGGCACGAAGCGTGAGTACGTGCACAGTGCACCTATTCTCTTCTTGTATACGTACGCCACCTACGTGGGGTTGTGTGAGAGAGATACAAACCTAGAGAGATATAGTGTGTGGGTTCGTGAGAGTTTTTTTGGGGGGGGGGGTCAATCAAAAAATGTAACATATGCAATGTGTGTGAAATAGAGTCCTGGATATAACATATATATAGAGGGGGCGATCCACGAGAAGAGAGTGGAGGTATCATCGGCTTGAGGTGTCCATAGAATCGAAGAGAGGGATGATGTGTGTGTGTGTGTGCGCGCGCGATCGATAAAGAGTGCCATCGAATTTGTGTGTGCCCACGTCAAAGATATAGAGTGGCTGGCCTACTGGAACGTGAGAGGGGACATGTGCAGTTTGTCTCTGTGGCATGGATACCTACCTGCGGCGCTCGACTATCGGTGTGTTGTGGGGGAAGAGGGAGGCCCAATTAACTATAGAGGTACAATGGGCTGGTATATGTGTGGAGGAGGAGAGAGGCCTACCTCATGTATTAAGGAGATCGATCTGCCTCATGTATTAAGGGAGATCGATCGGCATCCATGCATATGTGCAGGAGAGGAATAAGGTTGGGAGAGAGATAGAGCTAGAGTGTTGGAGGGGGTGGTAGTGGAGTTTCTTCTAAAAAATGGTGGGATAGGCTTGCTAGACAAACGGAGGGCATGCCCGCAATATCAATAAGAGAGGAGATGGCTACTTGTTGTTGTCTATGCACGTGCGTGTGAGAGACGGGTCAGGAGGCATGCACAAATGATGAGGGGGGATGATATGGTTGTGGTAAGCACACGTAACTACATAGGAAGATCAATCGCCCTTTGTTAGAGAAAGGAGAGACATACCTTGTGAGGTACGTCGATCGATGGGGGGGATAGTTAAAGTCGATCTAGGTATATGTTGGGAGATCGATCGGTATACATGCATGTGTGTGTTAGAAGCAAATGAGGCACGAGGAGAAGGATAGAGAGAGAGGGATGCATCTAGGAGGTGGTACGAGAGGCATACTATATCGAGGGGGAAGGAGTGTGCAAGTACGAGATCGATGAAAAGAGTGGTGGGAGTGAGGCATGGACGGTGACAAGAGAAGAGGGGAAGCTTGTGTTTGTGCTAGGCACACCTGGCTAGAGAGGCATATCGATCGATGTGTGCCGTAAAGAAGGAGCTGGGGGGCCTACACACACCATGGGTGAACGACCTAAAGTGAAAAGACGAATTTGCGCGATGGAGCTAGAGAATGCTGAGGGAGGGTGAGAGGGATGCGGGCGTGTGCATGCACGAGAGAAAGTTAGCGCTAGCTACAAAGATAAGAGGATTGTGTGGGTGTAAAAGACGAATAGAGATCATACTTCATTATAAAAAGCGAATTCGGATATTTGAAGAATTTATCATAGTGTTTTAAACCGACGCATGTGTGAATATATATAACGGTGATACACATGGTGTGGTTATGAACATGTTATACTACATATAATATATTTTATCTCTACTCTTATAAAAAACGGAGTTGTTGATGATGGTGTGCCTGCCATCCTGCAATATAGGCCGTCCGATTTATATCTGGCGGATAGGAAGGAAACTATGGCAAGTTTGAAAAAAGATACCCACACCCCTCTCCATATTTGCAAATTAGGCCCCTTGATCATGTTGATGTTCTGTGGAACGCATGGGCATCTTGCTAGTACTACGTATAATACATAGAACATTGATTATAATTTGGGCTAATGTGTGGCTTTTGCAGCTCAGGTCTAAATACTTGTCATAATGTAGGGGGCGGGGCACTATACTTTGTGTGATAAACACGGTGTACGTATGGAACATGGTTTAGATTATGAATATATAGTTAGTACATCAAATGTACTATTATTTGGAATCAACATCAAGTGTATTCAAAAAATAGAATTCGAGTTCATGTAGTACACATAGTTCATATCTATCTCTATAGTAATCATGTGGTGTGTTATTAAGGTAATACACGAATGATGGTTGAAGTTGGCAACAATCATGATTGTAGATTCTTATTGAAATAGAGAAACGAATTCAAATTTAGTACGAATTGCAGCGGTAGTATAGACATTTGGAATGCACTAAAATGTTGGTATGAGTAGGTTACATGCATTATACAGCAAGCTAAAAAATTTAATCGGACATAACATGGATTCATACTCCCCCCTTCCATCTATATACGGCGTAATGAGATTTTTAAGACCGCCTTTGACTATTGACAAGATTAATAGTACATGACATGCACAATGTGAAAATTATATCATTGAAAGAACCTTTCACAGACGAATTTAACGGTGTGCTTTGTGTAAGTTGCATGTCATATATTATTGCTCTAATATTTGGTCAAAGTTAGCATCAAAAAACGCATTAGGCCCTATATAGATGGAAGGAGGGAGTAGCTTTGAATAGCATTTGTATAGTAAAACGGGGCAAGACTCTCTCTTTGTGTGGTGTGAATAGTTTTATTTTTTTCGTTTTCTTTTTGGTTGAGGGAAGTGCGAATTGATTTGGTACGTACAAGTACAATATTACTACACGTTAGGCTTGTCCCTAAAATTCAACCCGCGTCTTGTTATATCCCGAAAATTCAGATATCGTGCTCCCAAAACTGGCGCCTTCACAACCCGCGCCTTGCTATCCCGAAATTACAACGCGCGCGAAAACTCCCTCCAGCTGCCAAATCCCGACACGCGAAATCCCCCTTCTAACCCTGAGCCGAAAGGGCCGCTAGTTCAAATCGGTGGGGGGTACTTTTGTAACACACCCTACATTTTGGACAAGCGCGTCCCTAAGTCATGCTTCACCCGCTCCCATCGCCCCCTTTTCGCCATTCGAAATCCCAGGCCGCCATAACCTCTCCGCTCCAGCCGCGAAACCCCACCCTCCTCCGTCCGCCACCTCACCGCTGCCCAGCCGGAGCCTCTTCCCCGACGACGTCGTCCACCGCAATAGCTCGACGTCCCTCGTCCACCTCCCGGATGAGGATCCGTCGTCCATCTCGTCGTCCCGCCGGTTCAGCCGCCCCGTCCTCCACCTCCAAGGAGCTGCTCCGACGATCGCCTCGTCTATCGCGGCTGCTCCATCCCCACAGCGCCGCCTTAACCTGCTCCACCAGAACCGCAGCATCCTCACCGACTCCTCGGACGAAGCCGAGGCCTACTCGGCGCCACCAAAGAGGTTGTACACTCATTGCATCGCACCTTCTCCTTAACTCGACCTCCCGGGCACCGACGGTGCTCCATCCCGCACCCCCATGGAGCGGCTACCTTGAAGCCGGCACCGCGGGCGACATCTCCATGATGGCTCTCCCCCAGTGTGAGGCCCCTTCGGCGGCGGCGGCTATACCAGCCGGATCTGCTGCTGCTGCTCCGACTCTCGCTCACTCGCTTGCGCTGCTGCTGCTGCTCTGGCTCTCGGTCGATCGCTCGCTCGCCCAGCTACTGCTCTGCTCCGATTTAGCCACACTTCAGTCGACTGAATTGACTTTTGGGTCAGTCGATTTTTAGGGTTGGGGGGGCTCACCGGAGTTAAGGAAGAACCACCCGCAGCGGGGACGGGGGCTCGCCGGAGAGGTACCCCACTATCTATCTTAGGGTTCAGGGTGGGGGCGGGGGGCTAGAGGGCTGGCCGGGGCGGCGGTGGGGAGTTGTTTCGGGGCGGCGAGGCGGCGCTGGGGCCGGCGGTTCGGCCGGTGGTGGCTGGCGGCTCAGGGGGGTGCAGGTTGAAGATGAACTGCAGGCCCTCCCTAAACTACATGTCAAGTGCCTCTCTGCTACCATTGCGTTCAGTTTCGACAGTAGCATTCAGATTCCACAGTAAATTTCAGTTTCGACAGTTAAGTTCAGAGTCAATAGTTTTTACCTCATCTGTTGTAGTCAGGTGGTTTTTGGTGATGTAAATTTTACATCTATTTTACATCATCTATTGGAGATGCTATTAGAATCCCACTTGAGATTGACGATGTTTGTCTTGTGCTGCTTCAGCCTTGACGTCTTACGGCTCACCGGAGCTGCTCCAATGACAGAACGATCCATCACAACAGAGCAGTGCCCTGGACGCCGTCTACAGATTCCTCAGATCTTCCTCCACACCTCCGACAGCCACCTCTGCCTCAACTGCTTCAGCGACCAACCCAATGATGCTGAGGTCGACACGGCTACGGCAAAGAGGTTGTACACTTGTTGCATCGCTTATTACTATACATTCACGTCGATCCATTAGGGCTATTTTGGTTCAACGGAAAAACATAGCAATAGGGAATTTTCCAATGGCACTCTACTATTCAATTATTCATGCATTTTGTTGAAAGGAATGAAGCAAAACATCCACCTGGACCTACTTTTCAAAATCCTATGCATGAAAACAAGACCAAGTGCATTAGTGGCAGAATAACATTCTAACTGTACACGCTTTCATATGGTTTCACTTTATTTTGGCCATGTTTCTTTGCATTCCTCTGCTCTTCCAATTCCTGTAAACCAAACACCCAAGTTGACAGAAATCATGTGTTTACAAATGCTCTGTTTACCATGTGCATTCCTATCCTATTCTGGTGTTTTTCCTATTCCTGCATTTTTAGAATCATGCAAGCCAAATGAGCCCTTACAGAATTACTTCAGTTACAGGTAGGTGTCGAAGGGAACTTTGTGTGGTTTGTCCTGCTCCTGCCGCGATGTCGTCCACCTCACCTGAGCTGCTCCATCGACAGAAGCATCCACCAAACCAGACATCACGACTCCTGACCGTCTTTCGCTGCCTCAGATCTCCTTCCCTGCCGCCGGCACCCACCGCAACGGCATCACCATCATCAACTCAGCAGATGAACCTAAGGACTACATGGGTCCACAAGAGAGGTCGCATTCTTTTGTTTCTACTTATGTTATGCATTGCTTAAACTTACCTGCTTCTTTATCGTCCTGTTCAGCTCTTGGACTCCCAAGTCAGGTCCAAATTAATGTTCAAACTTGAGTTCTAAATTAGTTGTGGGGCACATATCGAGGCAGCAATGAATAGTATGTCTGTCTAATATCTGGTTCACCTAGGGTATGCCTATGTTGTTCATCTTGGGTGGGAAACAAATAGTAAAGCAATCATCATCTGTCTTTTTATTAAATTAAAGCAATCATCAGCCTGCTATCATTATTTTTGGATCCATCCACTGGTTGTTACCATCACTCTAAATTTCTGCATGCTCTCCTTACATAATCTCACCATATTTTTTTCTATGCATGTCAGATATTGCACACAGTCATGCTGAGCATGTAGAGAAAAAGAGAAGAGTTTTGTGCGGCAATACAATGTCATGCAGACATCGCTCCATGGTGGGTTCAATGGCAAACCCTCCCCATCCCTCTCCAGATTGTAATCCATAGGAAGATATCTGTTCTTAGGCGGATTCAGACGCCGCTGACCACTCCTATTTACCCCGAAAGATGTTTGCTCTACCTTGGCATGATGATGTTTTTTTGAGGAATTAGACAGTGGGAGAGGCTCCCACTGTGTTTGTATTACTCAAAAGAAGAATACAATGCCTGACCTCCACTTGTGGAGGTTTGGGCAACTTCTATGTTATGAGGGAGAAGTCAAGGGGGTTCTAAGCTATTTACAAAGGAGAATAAAGTCTCTCACATCATCCTTAGTTCTATGTTGGAGAAGGCTAAATCATGTTTAAAACGTTCAGGCCAAGAGAGAAAAGTTGGTGTGATGCTTCTGAAATGCTTGTTATTCCTCTCTTTCCAAATGCTCCAAGCCGCTAGAAGGAAGACATCCATGAACACGGGATTGTCCAATCATGAGCTGCCAAACTGATCCATCGAAGCCTTGAACCAGTGTGTTGCCAAGTGATCCCTAGAATAGACCAACAATATTGGCTAAAAGGACATTGGAAGATCATGTGTTCGACTGTCTCTTCAATTTGTTGGTCACAAAGAAGGTAGTTGTAGTCGTCTCCAATGTTGTAGTGCCTCCTCTTGAGCATGTTATGTGTGTTTAAGCGGTCTGAGAGAAGAAGCCACCCAAACACCTTAATTTTCAACGTTGACTTGGCTGCCCAGAGCCACTTGTACGATTGGTGTGCATGCACTTCCCTAAAGTAGAACTTGTAGTACCTGATTGCTTTAAATTCCACTGAGCCCCAGCAATATGTCCAGTTATCATGGGGGGTCGGGCCAGTACTGTTGCCAACATGCCTCACCTTTTGCTGTAGATCACGGACTTCTTGCATTGCTTGAACTGAGAGTGGGAGGTGAAACGTATCATGCAGCGACGTGGATCCCAGGAAATCTTTAACCGAAATATCCTCATTTTTAGGGAAGGAAAAAGTGCGCTGGTACGTTTCATCAAGAGTGGCGTCGAGCCATAGGTCTTTCCACATGAGCACTATGGCTCCATCAGGCACAATTGCTTTTGATATACCTCTGTAAATCGGGGTGAGCTTGAGAACATCTCGCCACCAGAAAGATCTGCATGGTTCCATGGCATGGGGGATTTTGTTTGTGTAGTTTGTCGACCATATGAGCTCCACCCAAGGTACGTCGTGTCTATTGTAGAATTTATGCAGGTATTTGAGGAGGAGGGCATCACTTTGTATACATAGGTTTATTATGGCAAGACCCCCACACTGTTTTGGTCGGCACACCATGCTCCAGGCCGCAAGCGAATTGCATTTGTCCCCTTGTTCAGTCTTCTTTGTCCATAGAATTTTCCTTCGCAGTTTGTCAAGCAGATCAAGGATCATTGGTGGCAGTCTAAGAGTGCACAGAGCAAAGATAGCTAGGGATGTGATCATGGTATTGAGTAGTGAGAGCTTGGCTCCATAAGACATCAAGGCCAGAGTGCTAGTCATCCGTCGTTCCATTGTGCAAACAAGTGACATTAGATCTTGGACGGAGGGCTTGGTTGTCCCTAGAGGTAACCCTAGGTAAGTGAATGGCATGGATCCTACTTTGCATCCAAATATAGTGGAGAGCTCATTGTAGCAGTTGGCCTCATTGTTGATTGGGATTAGTGTGGACTTGTGGAAGTTTATTTTCAGCCCAATGGAGACGGCGTAGTCAGTGAGAATGTTTTTAATCGTTCGGGCTTGGACCGGGCGGGCGGGAAGAAGAATGAGTGTGTCATCCGCATACTGTATCACAGGGTAGTCATGTTGATTCTGTCTGGGGAACGGTAGATGGATTCTCCCTTGTCTGAAGGCATCATTGATTACAGCTTGTAAGAGGTCAGCCGCCGGTACAAAAATCAATGGAGAGAAGGGGTCTCCTTGGCGAACCCCGCATTTACAGTTGAATTGTCGACCCGGGACACCGTTTAAAAGCACCGCTGACTTGCCAGAAGAGAAAATGCATTTTACCCAATTGAGCCATCTGTCATCAAAGCCCATGTGATGCATAATCATAAGCATAGCATCATGTTCGATCGTGTCAAATGCCTTGGAGAAATCCAGTTTTAGGAGAATGATCTTTTCCTTGGAGGCTTGACACTGATGGATATATTCGAACACCCAGGCTAAACAGTCCTGTAGTGATCGGCCTTTCAGGGATCCATATTGATTTCTATGAACGATTTTAAGTATGAGCTTTTGTAGTCGGTTGGCCAGAAGTTTTGTGAGAATCTTAAGACAACATTTCAACAAAGTGATTGGTCTAAAATTAGAGACAACCTCCGGGGATCGAACCTTAGGAATTAGTGTAATAAACCCCTCATTAATGCTTTCGAGATTTAATTTCCCCTCATAGAACTGGTTGCATAGCTCGTAAAAGTCATCCTTAATAATATGCCAGCATTTTTTGATGAAGATACCAGAAAAACCATCCGGTCCTGGGGCACGATCGGCCGACATTTCTTTGATGATCACGTCTATCTCCTCCTTGGTGAAGGGAACGGTAAGTAGGTCCAGTCCCTCTACTTTCTTGATGATGTCAGGCAGGTTGAATTTCATTTGGAATTCACCTGATTTTCCCAGCCGCTCTTTAAATGTTTGGTACATGACTGCCTCCTTACCAACGTGGTCATCCACCACCGTCCCGTTTGAGAGTTTGAGTGTTGGTATTGTGTTCCGCCTGTATCTCTCATAAGCCAGAGCTTTCAGAAATTTAGGGTCTTCATCACCAAATTTGACCCAACGGATAGTGCATCTCTTTTGCCAATATTGTCGTTGGTAACTCAACAACCGAAGGAGGTGCTTTTTCAGGATTTTCCTGAAGTTTTGCTCTGGAGTGGAGAGGGTTCTAATGTTTTCAAGAGCATCTAGATTGGCCAACACAAGATTGGAGTTATCAATCGCCACTGTCAGTTTAGAGATTCTTTTGCTCCATCTTTTCAACTCATACCTTAGTGCCTTGAACTTCCTGGCTAACAAAGTGGCTGCATTTGTGGTATTGTTGAAAGTTCTTGACCAGACCGATTGCACTAACTCAAAAAAACCAGGATGTTCAGTCCAATAAGACTCGAACCTAAAAATTTTACTGTGTGGAATGGATGTTTCGATTTTTACCACACACGGGATATGATCTGACACTGGTTTTCCCAAGGGCACAACTATGGTGTTGGGGTAGGAAGATGTCCAGTTGTTTGATGTGAGGAACCAGTCAAGCTATTCAAGTAGTGGGTCAAGCTACATGTTGCTCCATGTGTAGGCCCTGCCCTTGATTGGCAGTTCAATTAACTAATTAGATCTTATGATGTCATTGAAAGCAAGCATGTCATTCGGATTACCTCCATGTTTGTTTCTGTTGTCGGGGCCTCGTATGTAATTAAAGTCTCCCAGTAAGAGCCAGTCATCATTAGTTGGTATATTAAGATTTTGGAGCCAGCTTGTGTAGGTCACTCTAGGATCACCTTGACAGGGGCCATATATATTCACCAGTGTCCATTCCTGGGCAGACTATGTGGAACGAAACTTAATGGACAAAGCAAAATCTTCTTCCATAATCACAGAGCCAGTAAAAATGGCACTATTCCAAATTGTGACGATCCCTCCCGAAGCACCATGAGAAGGTATGTAAGCAAATTTGTCAAATCTCTTCGGGCAGCAAGACTTAATGAACATATAATCAATGGTGTGTTTTTTTGTTTTTTGCAGACAAATTATAGCACACCCACTAGAAGCGATAGCATTAGATAGAGCCAAAAGTTTAGGTTCAGAGTTTAAGCCACGTACATTCCAACATAGAATGTTCCAATTCAACATAAAAGACATGATAGGATAAAGCAAAATAAGGAAGCAGTGGTGCAGGCGCCTTCAGAGACTTCAAGCCTGGGATGGGCTGTCTGCAGGCTCCGCCATGAGAGCTTCCTCAGTGACTTCAACTGGTGGAATGGCACACATGGTAATTCCAATGTGCTGCAGAACCTGAATTGGAGTGGGCGGTGGGGTGCAGTCCCCCTGATTGACTGTCTGATCAGCATTATCCACTTGGGTGGCAGCAGCAGAGGGCACAATACGGGGTTTAACTTTCTAGATTTTGGGCTTAGTATCAGAGACAGATGGTATTTTAAACCCATCATATTTGTTGGATTGAGTGCTGCGACGTACCTCAACCATAGATGTTGGAACTTTGGCTTTGCCCTTCCTGGTCACTGATGTGCCTGAGCCCATATCATCAGCAAGAGAAGCAATCAGTGCACTTGTGGCTTCAGTATTAACAGTAGGTATTTGAGGAAGCACTGCATCATCAGGAGCTGTCAGGCTCATAGCATTGGTGTTACTAGTAATGACTACATCCAACGGTGCTGCCTGATCGAGGTCATCAGCAATCTCAGTAATTACAACCTTGGAAGGAGTAGCCCTGGAGACAAAGACAGAGTCTTCAAGTGCAGAGAGCTCGTCGGCCCCCGGGGATAGGGCCCAAGAGGTGTGCCCAGGTAAGAGATCAGTACAAGAAACTGAATCGACAGAGTGCTTGACAGTTTCAAATGCTGACAGAACAGAGAATTGTCCATTTGTCTCTGCAACACTGACCTTGAACTGCACTGAATTATCACGAAAGCCAAATCCTGAACTCCAGGGGCCAAAAGCTGCAATGATGGGCTTGATAGCAGCAACAAGGTAGGTGTTCAGCCTCAACATAGGCACACAGTCATTCAGTAGGAGCGAGGCATAGCTATCTTGATCTGAAAGCATGGAGAACTGCAAACCAGCATTGGATATAGTCAGGGACAGTTCAATACTGTTTACCTCAGGGGGAGCAACGATCGGGCCCTAGACAGAATCACTGGACTAAGCTGTATCCACAAACAAAACACCAATTGCAGAACCATTGACAGAGATTAGTTGGTTGAGAATGTTTAAAGGAACGAGGGCATATCCATCAGACATAGTAGCACTTGATTCCGAGCTGCTGAAGATGGAGATTGAGTCATTCCAAGCAGCAGCCAGACTATCTTGCAGGTTGTTGAGAGGAGGGATGCCATGATGCACCTTCAAACCTTCTCCAGCAAGCCAGGCCTGAAAATTGAACACTACAGGCGGTGTGTGCGGTGGGGAAGGGGGCCAGACTCCCCAATGAGGTTGAAACTACACTTCATCATCGACTTCCTGCTCTGCATTCTCATTACCTGGTTGTGCATTCGCATTGGCAGCCACATTTTGAGCAATCCAATTATGGAGCTGCATTTGATAAATCTGTTCCGCTGTTAGGTTGTCGCCATGGAGTGGATGAGGAATTCCATCTTCTGGAATGTGTGCATTCCAATCACTGCTCCTCAGCATAGTCACGGCCATAGTCCAGCTCTGACGAGCGCCCCCAAGCTGACGCAGCACCATAATCTTAGGAACAAACTTTAGGTGTATCACCCTAACCTTCAGAAGCACGAATCTACGGTCCCCTCTAGGGTTATGCCATTCAACCAACTGACCAAACTTATCGATAGATTTGTGCATATAATGCTGAGTCTGGTAGTCATACGGGAAACCAATGTAAAGCAGCCAGATCTTCGGCCCGAAAGAAGTAAGACGCATGTTCAGAGCAGCATCGTGAGGAACAAAGGATATCACAACCGGCTCGTCAAATTCATCCTCATCAAGCTCAAAAGTGGTTCCGACTACTGCATCCCTAGTGATCGTGTTGGTGAATCCAAAGATACCAACACCGAGAGGGTGGTCACCTACTTCAGTTGGAAAAAACTTAGATTCATGGAGCAAACCTTCAATGATGTGGCGGAGAGCCGCCTTGCGGTGGAAAGGGGTGGCCCTGTTTGCTTCAGCAATGGCGAGGAAGTCGTGGCGCAGCGGAGGGATCGGGCCGACCACCATATCATCACGCACCCTTCGGTCAGGCGGCCCGAGCTCGACACTCATGCCCGTCGGTAGGTAGGGGATGACATTGATTGGAAAGTTGGCCATGGTTGTGGTGGTGTTCTGCAGCAGAGCAGAGGATGGTGTGGAGGTCGAGGCAGAATGCGGAGCGGCGGCCTTTGGGAGAGACTTGGGGACCCAGCGCCACCCCTTTCTCCCTCGTTTGATGAAGCAGGATGAGGCCACGTGTCCACCACGACCACAGTTGTGGCATCGTAGGGTTCCAATCATCCCCTGTGAACCCAAGTCAAGGTTGGTAGGTGCGGTAAATGGCAGGGGTAAATCAGAATAATGATTCTGTGGCTGAGTATGAGTTGCATGGGGATTTTTCTTGCCCAAGGTAGTAGCTCTGACCAATGCTGATTGATGCTTATTGTGGGAAATCGCATTAGTTTCCAAAGGGGCGTTGGAATCCTTAGTAGAAGGCAATATACAGAAATCGCGATTTCTTTCCAGACCATCATTTGAAACCTCTCGTGAATTGTCCAAAATTCCATGGGTACCAGTGGATGTATTGGCCTGATGGGCCAGACCAAGTTTGGGCCTCCAATAGAAGCGGTCTGCCTTGTGATCAGAACAACTAGTAAGGCTGTGGCCCAAAAAGGTGCACAAGCGACAGTAAAGCGCTCTTGGGCACCCGAAAGTGAAGTGGGTATGGGCACCACAAATGTAGCAAGATGGGCCAGCAATTGGGCTGGCTGATTTGTCATCCATCTGGTTTGGTGCATTTGGAGTCGTAGTAGGCAATGGGACACAAACACAAGTTGAATGCGCACAGTTGGTGCAATGTGTGCCAGTGTAGGAATCAGCCAAATGACCCGTGGCCATGCACGACGCGCACAAATTTAATCTCCTATAGATATAATCCTGTGAAGGGACACTGTGGAGCTTCCAGACGGTTGCAATATGTTGCTCCGAGTGACCGACACGTCGAAAATCCAGAATATGCAAGAGAATGAAATTAGGGACAGATTGCCAAGTGTCCTGCTTAAAACGACAGCCTTCAAATTTTGTATTATGAGTCATAACGCTGCCACATTGAATAGATGGAAGGCTGCCAAAAGATATATTTGCCATTAATGTTGATGAGCCCTGATCCGTGGATGGCGCCTTACCAAAAGAGTTTGAATTTGCCACATTTACCGATAAGTCCTTCGCCGGTGATAATGTCTGCGCGGCCACCATGGTCGACTGTGCAACAAGGTTAAACTTTTGTAGTTCTGCAAGTGCACGAAGATCAGGACCCTTCCCGGCAGCAAGGAATGAGAGGTTGGTTTTGGCATGATGATGTTAGTTATATCATGCATATGTTGCCTTGCAGTGCCTACTTTTGACATCATATATGTCATCTGCTTAGTTTAGACATGTTTTGTAATTCCACCTGTTTAGTTTCTATATCATATATGGGAATTATGCAGTCTCATGTCTTTTAGCCAGCCGTAATATATGTGAAATGTGCAATGACATCCTGTTTAACCAGGCATCATATATTTGAATGATATCTTGCCCATCCTTTTCTTCATTACATTTCCATTTGTCGACAATGTTTGTACATTAAACTACTCTTCCTGTGAATCAGCCATTTGGGTGGGAGATGGAAAAATCTGGTGTGAAAACAAGGCCTTCAAAGCAGACAGTGCTACCTGTCGAAGCAGATCTCTTGTTGGGTCCCGATAGCTCCTTAGAGATGGATTCAGAGATAGATGACCAGTCCTATTCCCCCACCGAGGTGTATGTTCAAACTTGGCATGGTTATACTGCTCATATCATGCATATGGTGTCTTGCATTGCATAGTTTAGACATCATATACACAATATTCAACACCATGTTCTTAGTTCAGACATCATATCGAATGCCCTCTGTTTACCATATAAATCACATATGTGAATTAAATGATGCAATCCTGATTACTTAGATACCATGTAGGTGAATTATGTCATGCGATCCTGTTTAGTTATTCATCATATCTTTGAATTATGTTATGCTATGTTATCCAGTTTAGATAGGCATCATATATGTGAAATTATGTCATGCTATCTGTTTTAGTTAAACAATATACATGTCAACTATTTCATGCCTTTTCTCCACACTATCTATTGCATCTGTCTCTCATACAATGTCTGTACATTCAACTATGTTTCCTGTTTATCAGCCATTTGAATTGGAGCGGGTGATGCCAGTATCCAGCGGACTAAAAACATGGTCTTCAAATAAAACAGTGATACCTCTTGGTGTAGATAGCACCCCGGTTGTACATGCACAAGAACCAGCACTACCACACATAACCCAAACTCTCGTAGATTGTACCCCTACTGCGATGGACAGAGAACCAGCTTCACCCAATCTAACCCCAACCCCAGCAGATAGTAACCCAGTTCCTGTTGACACAACACCATCTCCACCATAGAGCTCCCAACCAAGAGCAGTTAGTAAGGCAGCTCCAGTGCCCAAAGGGCTAGTACTACCATGGCGAACACCAACTCCACTAGTTAGTATGCCTATTCATGTGGAGGAAGCATAACCAGCTAGTCGTAGTTTAGCAGCTATCTGTAACGCCCCGGATTCGTTGTGCCAGGTGTCTGCCAGTTATTCGTCGTCGTTGCCATGTCATTTGCTTGCGTGTTGCACTTTGCCATGTCATCATCTGCATTTCATATCATGTCATCATGTGCATCTCATTTCGCATTCGTGTTCGTCTCATGCATCCGAGCATTTTCCCCGTTGTCCGTTTTGCAATCCGGCACTCCTATGTCCTCCGGCGTCCCTTTTTTTGCCTCTTGTTGTGAGCGGGTATTAAACATTCTCGGAATGGCCCGAGGTTTGCCAAGCGGCCTTGGTATAGCATCGGTAGACCGCCTGTCAAGTTTCGTGCCATTTGGAGGTCGTTTGATACTCCAACGGTTAACCGGGTAATCGCAAAGCCCTCTTTGTGTTGCAGCCCAACACCCCCTTCAAAGTAGCCCAAAACCCATCTAACTCCCCTCCATGCTCTCGGTCGTTCGATCACGATCGTGTGGGCGAAAACCGCTCCTCATTTGAACTCTCCTAGCTCCCTATGCATATATAAACACCTCATTCCCCGAAAT
This sequence comes from Triticum aestivum, assembly GCF_018294505.1. Taxonomy (NCBI): domain Eukaryota; kingdom Viridiplantae; phylum Streptophyta; class Magnoliopsida; order Poales; family Poaceae; genus Triticum; species Triticum aestivum. The sequence goes on from NC_057807.1 coordinate 283,376,782, forward strand.
TCCGGATCAATTCACCCCTAACCCTAGCCCCGCTCCTCTCCGCGCCGCCGGACGTGTCCGATTTGGGCCGGACACGTCCGCTCACCGCCCCGGACCAACCAGGACGCGACACGTGTCGCTCCGGCTCCCGCCGCCGCCGCCGGCCCGCTGGGCCCGCGGGAGGCCCGCCCGCCCGGCCGCCGCCGCCGCTCGCCCGCGCGCCCGTCGCCGCACCCGCGCCGGCGCCGCCGCCTCCGGTCGCCGCCCCGCCGCCTCGATCCGCGCCGCCAGGCTCCGCCGCCGCCGAGGCGCCCCGCGGCCGCCCACCTCCGCCGCCGCCCGGCGACCGCGCGCCGCCGCGCCGGCCCCTTTGCCTCCCCGCCTACCGGTCGCCGCCGCCCCTCGCAGGTCACCGCTGCCCGTCGGCGCGTCCCAGCCGGCACCGCTCCGGCCGCCCGCCTCCCCGCGCTGGAGCCCGGCTCCGCCGCCAGCCGCCGCCGCGGGAGCCGCGCCACCCCTCGCCTCGCCTCCCCGGGCCCGTCCCCGACCCACTCCGGCCGCCTCCCTCCTTCTCCGGCGAGCCTCGGATTCCGCGCCGCCCCGATCTGGATCTGGATCCATTTGAGATTGACCCCGAAATCCACTAAGTCCCCAGTTTTTCACATTATCATGACATGTTCATCGTATTGTATCTCTGCATCCGTAGCTCCGTTTCGTGCGTGTAATATGTCAAATTGTTCGCCTCAACGAGTACTTCATTTCATTCCATTGCATCGTTTTCTTTAGAGTCCATCTTGATGCCCTAAATGCTGTTGGAAGAGTGCATGTTGCTGTTGATCTGCTGAAACTGTTATAACATGCTCATTTGTCATTTTTGCCATGATTGATGTGTGCATCCTATGAGTATGAGCTCTACATGTGTTTTGATCTATGCTATTCCATCTTTCCAGAGGTGCAATCCGTGTATTTTTTTGACTTGTGTAGTGAGTGCATCGAGCTTGTTAAGGAGGGTACTTGATGTTACTGTTTTGCTAGGCTGATTCTGTTATATTTTTTCGCTATGTTAACCTGCTGCTACAAGTCATTTCGTGCATTATTCTGGAGATGTGCACTACGGATGAGTTGTTATACATGTCTTGCTCTATCCATTCATGCCCTTGGTTGCAATTATAGCCTGCCGTAGCTTGTTGTAATCTTGCTCCAAAGTTGCTAAAAAATGTTGTTGTCAACCTATTAACATGACGTTCAGTTTTGGTCATGTGTTTTCCTAGTGATCCATGCACTCTATGAACTTGTTCTTGCCATGCTTAGCTTCATAAACATGTCTTCTTGCTGGTGGTTGCCTTGCCATGCCATGTATTGCTCTGTAGTGAGTGGTTTAAGCTCACCAACATGCCTACTTATTGTTGTTCCTGCCATGTTTGAATCTGTAATATAACTTGCCATGTTTACATGGGTGCCATCATATTTTCTATGCCTTTTTGGCTCATGGTCAGTAAGGGACTTTTGATATATGCTTTTAGTAGATTCATTCCATGCCTTTGTTTGCCATGATAAGTTCCTGTAACATGTTGTTTGATAGCTCTAAACATTGCAACCTGATGTTATTTCTGCTAAAGTCTGAAACTGTTATTATTTGCAATCTTTCCATGTCTTTTTGAGCATGTTCTAGTGATTTCTGGAGATAGCTCAGTGTTCATGTTTTGTTATGCTTTACCTGTACTTCACGCCCATGCCTTTTGTTATTATGTTGGGGTGCTGTAGCATGTTGTTTTGATGCTTGCAATATGCCTAGTTGCTGTTATGGACAGATTGCTGTTATGCCTTGTATAGAGTATGTATTGAACCGTTGCTCCGTTTTGAGTGTGCTCTACATGAAACTTGTGTGGTTTTGCATGTAGTTCCATATTATCATGTTGCATCCTTGTTTTGAGGTGTTTGCTTGATGTTTGGATGCGTTTTGCATCAATGCCATGTTTAACTTGTTTTGCTCATATCTTCTAGGCCGTAGCTCCAAATCTAATGAACTTTATATGTAACTTGACTAGAATCTCGTGTAGATCATCTTGGTGCATCTTAACTTGCTGTTTAACAACTTTAACATAAGGTTTATTCAGATCTGGACCAATTTCGAAATATGCATATGAGGACTTACCGGAATTGTTATATGTTGTTCCCGGCCTCATTTAAACTTGCCTTGATGTGTTGTTCTTGTTTGCATCATCTCTTGCCATGAGTAGCTTCATGTAGCCGTGTCATGCATCATGCTTGTTACGCATCATGTCTTGTTCATGTGTGGTGTGTTTACTATGTTGTGTGCTTCTTCTTGATAGTTCTCGTTTTGTTGCGATCGTGAGGATGCGTTCGTCTACGTGTGGTTCGTCTTCGTGGCTTCATCTTCTTCATGGACTCGTTCTTCTTCCTAGCGGGATTTCAGGCAAGATGACTGCTACCCTGGATCTCACTACTATCATTGCTATGCTAGTTGCTTCGTTCTATCGCTTTGCTGCGTTACCTATCTTTTGCTCTTCAAGCCTCCCAAATTGCCATGAACCTCTAACCTTTGACACCATTCCTAGCAAACCATTTCTTGGCTATGTTACCGCATTGCTCAGCCCCTCTGATAGCGTTGCTAGCTGCAGGTGAAGGTGAAGATTGCTCCATGGTGGACAGGGTTATGTTGGGATATCAAAATATCTCATATATTATTAATGCATCTATATATTTGGTAAAGGGTGGAAGGCTCGGCCTTATGCCTGGTGTTTTGTACCACTCTTGCCGCCCTAGTTTCCGTCATACCGGTGTTATGTTCCCGAATTTTGCGTTCCTAACGCGGTCGGGTGATTTATGGGACCCCCCTGACAGTTCGCTTTGAATAAAACTTGTCCAGCAAGGCCCAACCTTGGTTTTACCATTTGCCTCACCACCACCTATACCCTTCCCTTGGGTCGGCCAACCCAAGGGTCATCTTTATTTTAGCCCCCCCGGGCCAGTGCTTGTCTAAGTGTTGGTCCGAACCGAGCAGCCTGCAGGGCCCCCTCGGGGAAACTCGAGGTCTGGTTTTACTCGTAGCTTGACTTATCCGGTGTTACCCTGAGAACGAGATATGTGCAGCTCCTATCGGGATTGTTGGCGCATCGGGCGGCTTTGCTGGTCTTGTTTTACCATTGTTGAAATGTCTTGTAAACCGGGATTCCGAGACTGATCGGGTCTTCCTGGGAGAAGGTATATCCTTCGTTGATCGCGTGAGCTTATCATGGGCTAAGTTGGGACACCCCTGCAGGGTATAAACTTTCGAGAGCCGTGCCCGCGGTTATGTGGCAGATGGGAATTTGTTAATGTCCGGTTGTAGATAACTTGACACCAGATCCGAATTAAACGCATCAACCGCGTGTGTAGCCGTGATGGTCTCTTCTCGGCGGAGTCCGGGAAGTGAACACGGTTTCTGGGTTATGTCTGACGTAAGTAGGAGTTCAGGATCACCTCTTGATCATTACTAGTTGACGACCGTTCCTTTGTTTCTCTTCTTGCTCTTATTTGCGTTGGTTAGCCACCATATCATGTTTAGTCGCTGCTGCAACCTCACCACTTTACCCCTTCCTTTCCCATTAAGCTTTGCTAGTCTTGATACCCATGGTAATGGGATTGCTGAGTCCTCGTGGCTCACAGATTACTACAACAACAGTTGCAGGTAGAGGTTGTGCAATGATCATGACGCGAGAGCGATGTTTACTTGTTTTGGAGTTCTTCTTCTGCTTCTTCGATCAGGGGATAGGTTCCAGGTCGGCAGCCTGGGCTAGCAGGGTGGATGTCGTTTGAGTTTCTGTTTGTGTTCCATCCGTAGTCGGATGTTGATCTCTTGTATGATGTATTGTTGTATTCGTGTGGCATGGTATACCTCCTGTATGTATCCCCATCTATTATGTAATGTTGATGTAATGATATCTACCTTGCAAAAGCGTTTCAATATGCGGGTCTATCCTTGGCGGGACCTACGAGTTCCTTTTGGATATGGTCGCATATTGGGCGTGAAAAGTTGGTATCAGAGCCTCGACCGACCCTAGGAGACCCCTTGATTGATCGTGTAGTTTGGCCGCTGTTGAGTCTAGAAGAAAACTTTTTCGGAGTCTAGTTATATCGGAGAGTGAGAATTCTTTTTACTCCTCTGCCCCTTCGTCGCTCTGGTGAGGAATCTTGACGTAGGTGTTTTGAACTACTCCTCTTCCCCTTCAAATTTTTCTTTAGGATCACGCAGTTGGTTTTCCGTTCGTTGTCCATCCTCTTTTGATCCGGCGCATTTCTCGTCAAGTTGACTCGAGCCTCTTCATCTTTGAGTTCAATGCTCAGTTGTTTTCTTTTTCCCACCCGCCCTCCCTTCTTCTTCTCAGAACTAGAGTCTGTAATCGAGTATCCATCCTACTCGTGCGAAATCTTTGCCTTCTTTCTTCAATGCTTTCTACCGGTGTTTTCACTTCAAGATATTCGTCAGGTTCCCCCTTCCAAGTTACCCTTGTTTTCCCAGGATCTTACCTGACTCTTCTAATTCCCCGGAGTTATTCTCAATTCTTTTCAAGTGTGACGTAAGAATGGATTCCTTCAGTCACATGTCTTTTCAAGATCGATTTCAATTATTTTCATCTTTGGTTCAACCCTCCCTCTTTTTCATTTTCCACGGAGTATCTCAGTAATTTCGGTGGTGTTTCTTGTCGTCATTCTCAGCTTTGAAGATCGAAGAAGAGTTTTTCCCCTAAATCTTGTCCGTTCTCCCAGAGATTCGCGGTGCTAGCTCTATGTTATCCTATCAAATTGTTTCAGGTCATACAAATTCTTTTCATCCATCCGGAGTATTTCAGGAGTTGATTTCTGTTTCTTTTCATCGGAGGCCATCATTCCAGTTATCGTTCTCTATTTATCCCGGTGCTTCGTTCAAGTGTTCTTTATCAGCTCATGATCTCTTTGTTCTTTTGCATCTAAATCCCCTCGAGCATATTGGTTTTTCTAATTCTTCCCGGTGATTCATTCTCTTTCATCAGTCATTTTGAATTCTTACGGTGGGTCGTTCAAGATTTCACTTCCTTCGTTAGCATATTAATCCATTCGTTCTTTTCAATCCTACCGGTGCTTCATGAAGACTTTCTCAAGTTTTGCGCCATATACCCTCTCTTAATCCTTTTCAAGAAGAATAAGTAGTATGCAAAATCCATTGTTTGCCATCAATTTAATTTGATGAAGGATAAGCATACAATAAATCTTATTCGTATTTCATCCAAGTGAGTATTCCTTTCTTTCGGAGTTTGTTCATGATGGATAAATTATAGTTCCAAGCGTTTTCATCTTTCCTTTTCCAGAGTTCAAATTTCCTCAGCCATTTCGTCGGAACCTCCATCTAAACCATCGCAATGCTCATCTATTCTTTCATCCTGCATTTTATCTCGTCATCCTTTTGTCACCGGAGTTCTTCATGATGTTTCTTCATGATTCAATTCATTCTTCAAGTGTGCATCAAGATTCTTGTTCAAGGAATTCTAGTATCTTCTGTTCTTGCATCTCGAAGTGCATTTAATCCTCTGTATTCTTTTTGAGTGGAGTTTTGCATTTCTTCGTTCTTCTCAGCTATTCAATCTTTTCCGTTTGTGGTTGGAGATCTCCTCATAATTTTGAGATGTTTATCCATAAGTTCCACAACAAGCTTATTCTTTCGTTGTTGATCTTCTCAACAACTCCATTCAATCCTTCCTTCTAAGTTCTTTTCATTCTATTTCAATTCTTTCCGGAGGTTTTGTGTTATGTCTTCATCAAGTATCATTCCATCCTCTCTAGCTCGTGTTCTATTCCCCCATGTTTCAGCCGAAGTGCTGCCTAAATTGCTTTCAGTCTTATCCATTTATTTTCTCATTCTAACCACTCCGGTTAGAATGAGTGGCTTCATAGTCTATCTGATTCTGTGAGCTTTCGATTCTCGTCATCCTCGTCGTTCCTCTCTTCTTCTCGAGTGCTCTCGATTCTTTGCTTCTTCTCTTGAGTTTTTGTTTCACCTCATCCTTTTTTCCATTCTGTCTCGGTCCTAAGATCTCGGGACGAGATCTCTTGTTAGTGGAGGAGTGTTGTAACGCCCCGGATTCGTTGCGCCAGGTGTCTGCCAGTTATTCGTCGTCGTTGCCATGTCGTTTGCTTGCGTGTTGCACTTTGCCATGTCATCATCTGCATTTCATATCATGTCATCATGTGCATCTCATTTCGCATTCGTGTTCGTCTCATGCATCCGAGCATTTTCCCCGTTGTCCGTTTTGCAATCCGGCACTCCTATGTCCTCCGGCGTCCCTTTTTTGCCTCTTGTTGTGAGCGGGTATTAAACATTCTCGGAATGGCCCGAGGTTTGCCAAGCGGCCTTGGTATAGCACCGGTAGACCGCCTGTCAAGTTTCGTGCCATTTGGAGGTCGTTTGATACTCCAATGGTTAACCGGGTAACCGCAAAGCCCTCTTTGTGTTGCAGCCCAACACCCCCTTCAAAGTGGCCCCAAACCCATCTAACTCCCCTCCATGCTCTCGGCCGTTCGATCACGATCGTGTGAGCGAAAACCGCTCCTCATTTGGACTCTCCTAGCTCCCTATGCCTATATAAACACCTCCTTCCCCGAAATTCCGGATCAATTCACCCCTAACCCTAGCCCCGCTCCTCTCCGCGCCGCCGGACGTGTCCTATTTGGGCCGGACACGTCCGCTCACCGCCAAGGACCAACCAGGACACGACACGTGTCGCTCCGGCGCCTGCCGCCGCCGCCGGCCCGCTGGGCCCGCGGGAGGCCCGCCCGGCCCGGCCGCCGCCGCCGCTCGCCCGCGCGCCCGCCGCCGCGCCCGCGCCGGCGCCGCCGCCTCCGGTCACCGCCCCGCCGCCTCGATCCGCGCCGCCAGGCTCCGCCGCCACCGAGGCGCCCCGCGGCCGCCCGCCTCCGCCGCCGCCCGGCGACCGCGCGCCGCCGCGCCGGCCCCTTTGCCTCCCCGCCTACTGGTCGCCGCCTCCCCTCGCAGGTCGCCGCCGCCCGTCGGCGCGTCCCGGCCGGCGCCGCTCCGGCCGCCCGCCTCCCCGCGCTGGAGCCCGGCCCCGCCGCCGGCCGCCGCCGCGGGAGCCGCGCCACCCCTCGCCTCGCCTCCCCGGGCCCGTCCCCGACCCACTCCGGCCGCCTCCCTCCTTCTCCGGCGAGCCTCGAATTCCGCACCACCCCGATCTGGATCTGGATCCGTTTGAGGTTGACCCCGAAATCCACTAAGTCCCCAGTTTTTCACATTATCATGACATGTTCATCGCATTGTATCTCTGCATCCGTAGCTCCGTTTCGTGCGTGTAATATGTCGAATTGTTCGCCTCAACGAGTACTTCATTTCATTCCATTGCATCAGTTTCATTAGAGTCGATCTTGATGCCCTAAATGCTGTTGGAAGAGTGCATGTTGCTGTTGATCTGCTGAAACTGTTATAACATGCTCATTTGTCATTTTTGCCATGATTGATGTGTGCATCCTATGAGTATGAGCTCTACATGTGTTTTGATCTATGCTATGCCATCTTTCCAGAGGTGCAATACATGTATTTTTTTTACTTGTGTATTGAGTGCGTCGAGCTTGTTAAGGAGGGTACTTGTTGTTACTGTTTTGCTAGGCTGATTCTTTTATATTTTGTTGCTATGTTAACCTGCTGCTACAAGTCATTTCGTGCATTATTCTGGAGATGTGCACTACGGATGAGTTTTTATACATGTCTTGCTCTATCCATTCATGCCCTTGGTTGCAATTATAGCCTGCCGTAGCTTGTTGTAATCTTGCTCCGAAGTTGCTAAAAAATGTTGCTGTCAACCTGTTAACATGAAGTTCAGTTTTGGTCATGTGTTTTCCTAGTGATCCATGCACCCTATGAATTTGTTCTTGCCATGCTTAGCTTCATAAACATGTATTCTTGCTGGTGGTTGCCTTGCCATGCCATGTATTGCTCTGTAGTGAGTGGTTCAAGCTCACCAACATGCCTACTTATTGTTGTTCCTGCCATGTTTGAATCTGTAATATAACTTGCCATGTTACATGGGTGCCATCATATTTTCTATGCCATTTTGGCTCATGGTAAGTAAGGGACTTTTGATATATGCTTTTAGTAGATTCATGCCATGCCTTTGTTTGCCATGATAAGTTCCTGTAACATATTGTTTGATAGCTCTAAACATTGCAACCTGATGTTATTTCTGCTAAAGTCTGAAACTGTTATTATTTGCAATCTTTCCATGTCTTTTTGAGCATGTTCTAGTCATTTCTGGAGATAGCTCAGTGTTCATGTTTTGTTATGCTTTACCTGTACTTCATGCCCATGCCTTTTGTTATTATGTTGGGGTGCTGTAGCATGTTGTTTTGATGCTTGCAATATGCCTAGTTGCTGTTATGGACAGATTGCTGTTATGCCTTGTATAGAGTATGTATTGAACCGTTGCTCCGTTTTGAGTGTGCTCTACATGAAACTTGCGTGGTTTTGCATGTAGTTCCATATTATCATGTTGCATCCTTGTTTTGAGGTGTTTGCTTGATGTTTGGATGCGTTTTGCATCAATGCCATGTTTAACTTGTTTTGCTCATATCTTCTAGGCCGTAGCTCCAAATCTAATGAACTTTATATGTAACTTGACTAGAATCTCGTGTAGATCATCTTGGTGCATCTTAACTTGCTGTTTAACAACTTGAACATAAGGTTTATTCAGATCTGTACCAATTTCGAAATATGCATACGAGGACTTACCGGAATTGTTATATGTTGTTCCCGGCCTCATTTAAACTTGCCTTGATGTGTTGTTCTTGTTTGCATCATCTCTTGCCATGAGTAGCTTCATGTAGCCGTGTCATGCATCATGCTTGTTGCGCATCATGTCTTGTTCATGTGTGGTGTGTTTACTATGTTGTGTGCTTCTTCTCGATAGTTCTCGTTTCGTTGTGATCGTGAGGAAGCGTTCGTCTACGTGTGGTTCGTCTTCGTGGCTTCATCTTCTTCATGGACTCGTTCTTCTTCCTAGCGGGATTTCAGGCAAGATGACCGCCCCTGGATCTCACTACTATCATTGCTATGCTAGTTGCTTCGTTCTATCGCTTTGCTGCGTACCTATCTTTTGCTCTTCAAGCCTCCCAAATTGCCATGAACCTCTAACCTTTGACACCATTCCTAGCAAACCATTGCTTGGCTATGTTACCGCATTGCTCAGCCCCTCTTATAGCGTTGCTAGCTGCAGGTGAAGGTGAAGATTGCTCCGTGGTGGACAGGGTTATGTTGGGATATCACAATATCTCTTATATTATTAATGCATCTATATATTTGGTAAAGGGTGGAAGGCTCGGCATTATGCCTGGTGTTTTGTTCCACTCTTGCCGCCCTAGTTTCCGTCATACCGGTGTTATGTTCCCGGATTTTGCGTTCCTAACGCGGTCGGGTGATTTATGGGACCCCCCTGACAGTTCGCTTTGAATAAAACTTGTCCAGCAAGGCCCAACCTTGGTTTTACCATTTGCCTCACCACCACCTATACCCTTCCCTTGGGTCAGCCAACCCAAGGGTCATCTTTGTTTTAGCCCCCCGGGCCAGTGCTTGTCTAAGTGTTGGTCCAAACCGAGCAGCCAGCGGGGCCCCCTCGGGGAAACTCGAGGTCTGGTTTTACTCGTAGCTTGACTTATCTAGTGTTGCCCTGAGAACGAGATATGTGCAGCTCCTATCGAGATTGTCGGCGCATCGGGCGGGTTTGCTGGTCTTGTTTTACCATTGTCGAAATGTCTTGTAAACCGGGATTCCGAGACTGATCGGGTCTTCCTGGGAGAAGGTATATCCTTCGTTGATCGCGAGAGCTTATCATGGGCTAAGTTTGGACACCCCTGCAGGGTATAAACTTTAGAGAGCCGTGCCCGCGGTTATGTGGCAGATGGGAATTTGTTAATGTCCGGTTGTAGATAACTTGACACCAGATCCGAATTAAAACGCATCAACCGCGTGTGTAGCCGTGATGGTCTCTTCTCGGCGGAGTCCGGGAAGTGAACACGGTTTCTGGGTTATGTCTGACGTAAGTAGGAGTTCAGGATCACCTCTTGATCATTACTAGTTGACGACCGTTCCTTTGTTTCTCTTCTCGCTCTTATTTGCGTTGGTTAGCCACCATATCATGCTTAGTCGCTGCTGCAACCTCACCACTTTACCCTTTCCTTTCCCATTAAGCTTTGCTAGTCTAGATACCCATGGTAATGGGATTGCTGAGTCCTCGTGGCTCAAAAATTACTACAACAACAGTTGCAGGTACAGGTTGTGCGATGATCATGACGCGAGAGCAATGTTTACTTGTTTTGGAGTTCTTCTTCTGCTTCTTCTTCGATCAGGGGATAGGTTCCAGGTCGGCAGCCTGGGCTAGCAGGGTGGATGTCGTTTGAGTTTCTGTTTGTGTTCCATCCGTAGTCGGGTGTTGATCTCTTATATGATGTATTGTTGTATTCGTGTGGCATGGTATGCCTCCTGTATGTATCCCCATCTATTATGTAATGTTGATGTAATGATATCCACCTTGCAAAAGCGTTTCAATATGCGGGTCTATCCTTGGTGGGACCTTCGAGTTCCTTTTGGATAGGGTCGCATATTGGGCGTGACACTATCGCATTTGATGTTGTTAAATCGTATGTGCGTATCTTCCCAACTTGGAAATATTATACTGAAGATGAAGGAAAATGCCAGTTGCAACACCCAAGAGTTATGTGTAAGTAATGTTATTCATGGCAATTACTTTGCTTTGTCCCATACACCCAAGAGTCATGCATGATGGTTATAATACAGCAAATTTTCCCATTTTTCTCTATAGAGAAGGACCGATTTTGAAACTCAGGATGAGGTAACCTGTGCTAATACCTCTGCTATGTTCAAGAATGCTTGGTGGCAGTATCGGAATTACCTAAAGAAAACGTACTTCACTGGCAAAGAAACTCATCAAATTCCCTTACGTTCTCCTGAGACACATTTACTGGACGATGACTGGGAACGCCTTGTTCTGTACTGTCTCGAACCAAGAATGTGGTAAGGTCTATGAGCTCATTTTCTATTTTTAAGTATTGTATTCTTGTGTCTTACTGTACTCTGTTCATGTAGAACAAGTCCCTAAACCTGAAGAACAACTGTTCTAATTTAATATTCCATTGTTATCATAGTTCAAAAAAGCGCTAGGCGTTAATTGCGCGTTTTACCACCGCCTTGCGCTTTACTAACCAAAATGCATGCTTATGTGCAGTTATGCACAGATTAAGCATAGTTATGCACAATGCGTTTTGCCAACGCCTAGAGCCTAGGCGCGCCTTTTTTAACTATGATTGCTATCGTGCATACTGCTTTGCTCTTGTATCACTGTATTTACTCATACAAACTTATTTTTAAATTGAAGGATCCAATCAAAACTCCAATGGCACAGTAGGTATGTTCACGCATGTTTCTTTAACAGGTTTGCTCTTATCAATAGCTCTGTTGATTTCAATTTCAATTGTGTATACAGTTGACTTCTCATATCATGCATATTACTAGCATCACAACAGGGCCAATAGTGTTGTTGTACATGTAGACCCGTGGTACCCATCTGAAATCTTGTTGTGTCGTGTAGTTTCCCACGCTTTGTATTCTTTCATTGTTGCTTTGTCTTGAACTGATATGATTTGAACCGTGTCTCTATTTTGATTTGGCAAGACAATGCAGTGACCATAGGACATAGATATATGTTTGCTTGATGCTTTTATTATGTACTAGTATTTGGCAATAGAAGAATTGGTAGTTTAATCCTGTCCACCTTACTAATGAACTGGTTCACCAAAATGAGTTTCATATACTAGTACAAGCTAAACCTGTTATGTGTCTGCTTGTTTCTTCTTTTAGAATGCTGACAAAATATTGGGAAAGAGTGCCTTATTAAGCAATGGTAAAGGAAGTAATGCAGATAAGGTTCAGGATAGTGACACATCCTTGTTGGTCTCCAACAAAGCTGATAAAACAGCTAAGGAAGACTATATTGAAGACAGTAGGACAACCCCAAAGTCTTGTCTTGGTTTAATGTTCGAGTTACTGGCCACTACCACTTGCACAAGCTATTGAAACTCACTGTGTGAATCAATTCGGTTTCTTGAGTCTCAACTGCAAGCTGAAAGACATCGATCAGCTATGCTGCGACAAGAAGCGGAAGGACTGCGGGAGTCCTTGGAGCATTCAGATGCATACTTTCTGGTGCAACAGCAAGCGTTGGAGGATTTTAGCGCCAAACAGGACAAAGCTAATAAGCTTGCTAAGCTTATTGCTAGCATGGTGGATACCCAAGATAACGTTTCTTAAGCTCTTCTGAAGTTGTTTCAGTTATGCTCTTGTTTTGCTGCCGCGTTTATTTGCACTGGTGGCCAATTTTGATGGCCAGTGTATGTAATATGCTGCTTTGTTCCCTATATTTGCACTGGTGGCGAACTTTGATGCCCAGTGGATGTAATATGTGTAATAGCGGTAATAGGCTAGTGTTAGTTGCTTGCTTATTTATTTCCTCATTGTCTTGTTTAGTTGTTTGCTTGTAGTCACTGCGGTTCTTTTTCTGTGTTTTTCTAGTGGCCACAATAGCCTATTTTTGGTAACTATGCCAAAATAATCATGGCAGCACACAACCTGTTGTAACCCTGGGCCTCCTGCGAGCCGTATGATCCATGGGCCTTCTACGGTCGTAGGATCCATTGGCGGGCCGTAGGATCCATGGGCCTTCTACGGGCCATAGGGTCCATGGGCCTTCTACGGGCCATAGGGTCCATGGGCCTTCTACGGGCCATAGGGTCCATGGGCCTTCTACGGGCCGTAGGATCCATGGGCCTTCTACGGGGCGTATCATCGTTTCGCCAATCATGGGCCATACTATTCATGGACCACAACGGGCCGTATTTGATAACTGTATGAAAACAACCCAGCGGTTTTTTTTATACAAAAACGGCCCAACGTATTAACGGTCCACAAACGGGTCGACTGTAACGACGGGCTGAATTTGTCCCACAAGTAGAAAATGACAGTAATGGGCCGTAAGAAACCGAATGCTGCAAATGAGCCAAAGAATAAATGGGCCCTGAGAAGGCCGAAAGATAACTTGGGCTGGAAACGACCCAGTGGAATAATGGGCCGTTAATGGGTATAAAGTGATACACTATTCATTACGGGCCAGTTTCACCACGGGTCGTTAATGGGCCAAGATTTACAAAGGGCCTCATATGGGCCGAAAGAAGTCATGGGCCACACATGGGCCGGAAGTTAAAACAGGCTGGAATCATATTGGACGGCCCAGATGGCGCTACTGGGCCTAATTCGAATAGGGCGTAACGGGCCCTGGGTTAACGGGTTGTAAATGGGCTATATGCGGACATGCCGTTAACAGGCTTTCCGTGGGCCAGCCCGCCACCTTTTGACCAAGTCAAACGGGCAGGCCTTTTCACAGGAATGGGCCTCTGTTGGGCCGTGCCACGTGTCAACGTATCATAGGCGCCTTGGGTCCAATGAGTGGATGACATATGTCCCAACGGTGAGCCAACACGTGTTTCCTCCAGCCAATGATGATTTTACACGTGGAAAATCCCCATTGGTCGGGGCTGTTAACAGGTTATCGGATCCAAAACCCGACCCGATAGCTTAACGGTGTACCGTTATGGTGGATGCCACGTGTCGGTCACCCTTGACGAAAGCACTTCTATGACGCGCGATTTATCGTCATGGAAGTGGACACTTCCGTGATGATAATTTTGGTAATGTCATGGAACACTTCTACGATAGCACAAGTATGACTCTCTTGATTCTGTCATAAAATCGTCATGGAAGTACATGCATGACAAAAAACGCGACTTACTGTGACAAACACGTATCATCACGAGAGTGTTTTTTTTTTGTAGTGCAAGGCCTTGCGAGAGGCGAAAGAAGCGTTGTCCGAGTCTAGAGCGGCCCGGGAGGAGATCCAACAAGCTGGGGAGATCGCGGTTGGGAAACCTTTTTATTGCAAACTAAGTTTGGCGATCCGAATTATGCTCCACTTAATAAAGTGTGGAGTTCTCCAGACGAATTGTTGGACTTGCCAAAAAGTGCTTCCGATGTGACGCAGTTTTACCAAGCGCAAGAAGGGTATGCGATGGAGAAGCTTATCTGGTTGCAGTTCGGTGCGTCAAAACGCCCACTGTTGCTGAACGAACAAATGACCCAATGGGCCTAACTCCATAGACTATTCGGTTCTGCCATGAAGGACGTTGTGGCCGGGCTGTGGCCGAACGAGCCAATTCCGGATAGTTATTTTGGTTTGGTGCGGCGACTTGCTGATGCGGTGCCACATATCGACGTCGTTAAGCGGTCGGCGTGCATTGAAGGTGGACGGATGGCCTTTGCCCGTGTCAAGGCATACTGAGCGAAGATGAAGGCCACAGATGTTGCCGCGAAGGGTCCACCCAAAGGCAAGGACCATCACACACCAGAGCATTATTTCGAGGATGTCCTGGAGGGTGCCCGCTTGATAAAGGGTCAATGCTTGAAAAACATGATATTCGAGTGAAATGTATGGGTAGTTGTAAAAGACAATGTTAAGATAAGGCTATATATGTTAGTTTTGCCTAAAACTTTTGTTCCTCCTGTGCAGCCGCTTTTTTATTAATCTGAAAGTTTTCCAATCGTCGGCTTCAGCCCCCTCGTATAAAGTATGGGGGTGTTCGGAAAAGCATTTTATCACTCTTAACCCAACGTCTTGGTCCATTAAGGAGGTGTCAATGCGGTGAACTAGGCAATCGGACTATAGGGCGTTAACACTTTCACTTAGCCATAGGAGTTTTATAGGGGGACTAAGATATAGCCCCTGGTATGTGTATGGCTTATTCCAATATGGTGTGTTACATATATGACCTGAAGAAAAAGGTCCTTTGTATAATACGGAGGGAATCATGAAAGATTCTGATAAGTCATCGAGTGGTTGACCAGCTCTCGCCACATCATGACAGTCAGTTTTCGGCTTTCTTACTAAGGTGCTTGACCAGATGAACCGGAAGCACAATCGCAGTAGTTCTCCCTTTACTACCCTAGCCGATAGAGCGGAACGTAAGGTAGCAAGCACAGGAGCCGGGCAACCCAACTATTGACCCAAGACATGATTCGGAGCTGATGCATATAAGGTCAAACTCGCGACGCTGAAGTACGCTATAAAGTTGTTCGGACTTGTCGGCAACTCATTTGTTCCCATACCGAGCCCCTGGAAAGTTATGCCGAGGTATGTGTGTGAAACAACCATAGGAGCCAAATTCAGTTTTTTTTGGAAAAAAGTGAATGATGAATGCGGATTTATGTTTACTGGGACCTGAGTGATATGCCAATATTTATTTTATAGATAACAAAGCCGCAACCCTGGCTATTTGACATGCCCGGGGTCGAAGGCGGAGGAAAAAGGCACATTACAGGCTCGAAATAAAGAGTGCGGTCTACAAAAAGTTGTTTTGGACCTCCTGTCGCACGTCTGCGCCGCCTGTCCTCGGTGAGGGGACTCCTTGACGGAAATAGCCCCCTAGGTGAGTGTACGAATCCGAACTCCGCTAGAGTCCGTTAGATGTTTAGCCTTTGCGTCATCTGTAGTAAAGGATAATGAAAAAAGAAAGAGTAATTAGAAAAAAAGTTATGGGAGTGCTTGTAGGCTCGTCCGTATTGTGTTTCCGCCAATGCCCAGGGTATCTTAAGTGCATAGTTATGTATGTGCGATACAAATTTCGCAGGTATATGAGGTGGGCGGCGGAAGCTGAACTGCTAGGTCCACTCTGGAATTGGTCGATCCTGTTGTATGGAGACCGGTGGCTTAATGGCCGGCAAGGTGTACGGTTTAATGAGACCGCTTTGTACTTCGGTGGAGGTTGCCACAGTATAATATTTAGTCCTAAGGGAGTGTTTCTCCTGCTCCCATGTGGAGTTGTGTGTCACGTATACCATGTTCATTGTTTTTACTTCGGGGGGAAATTGCTTCTGACCCCCGGTATTTGGTTGGTGAGTCCCTTCGTCGCTGCTATCACCGAGAGGCCTCCTCCCCTTGTATTCGGCATTAAGCTTGCCGGCCTCCTTGAAGACCCAATAGCCTCTGTTGGTATGGTTAGCTGACTTATCGAGGTGGCCATGAATCTGGCAGGGCCGGTCCAATATCTTGTCTAAATTGGATGGTTCGTCTCGATTTGCCTTGAAGGGCTTTTTCCTTTGACCGGGTTTGGGACCGCTGGATCCGGCGTTGACCGTAGTGTCGCGCGTTCTTTCGTTATCATTGCGATGTTTGTGCTTTCTACGTTGTGGCTTGTCGTTGCCATCTCGGACTTCAGAAGTGCCCGGATCGCTGGCGCTGTTGCTTCTAAGAGCGAGCCAGTTGTCTTCTCCCGTGCAAAGCGGGTCATTAGAGCGGCAAGGGCTGACATGGATTTTGGTTTTTCTTGACCGAGGTGGCGGGCAAGCCACTCGTCCTGGACGCTATGTTTGAAGGATGCTAGGGCTTCCGCGTCCAAACAGTTGACGATTTGGTTCTTTTTGACTAAGAACCTAGTCCATAGCTTCCTGGCTGACTCTTCGGGCTGCTAGACAATGTGACTTAAGTCATCGGCGTCTGGTGGCCGGACATATATACCTTGGAAGTTGTCGCGGAAGGCATCTTCCAAGTCCTCCCAGCTGCCAATAGAGTTTTCCGCCAGACTGTTTAACCGTACCAAGCTGGTCCTTTGAGTTTTAATGGCAGGTATTTGATGGCATGAAGGTCATCTCCGCGGAATATGTGGATATGGAGGAGGAAATCATCGATCCATATCGCAGGATCAGTTGTTCCGTCGTATGATTCGATATTCATGGGTTTAAACCCATCTAGGAATTCATGCTCCATTACTTCGTCTGTGAAGCAAAGAGGGTGCGCGGCGCCTCTGTATTGGGCCACACTGCGACGTAGCTCCGATGGAGTCCGTCTGCGGTTTTTGGCCCGGGCGTGATTAGGCTTGTCACGTCCGAGTAGATAGTCGTCGCTACGCGTCGGGGCGCGTCCTCGTGATCCGTAGATCGATCTAGCATGTTTTGCTCTGCTGTTCGGGCCCTGCCGGGGGTCGTATGTATAACCCTTAGTTATTTTATCCCTGCCTTTACGGCAAGGTGGGGTGGGCTGGTGTTCGGCTTGAGTTGCCGCTCTGTCATGACCGCGTTGTGGTCGATTAGCCGTATAGTGTGATGAAGGTATGGGCTCCAGCGCCTCATCACCATACTGAGGTAGCAATTTGCGCTTCGGGTAATTTTTGGTTGGGACACTAAGGCTGTATTCCTCGGCGGCTAGGACTTCGGTCCATCTATCATTGAGCAGATCTTCATCAGCTTGAAGCTGCTGCTGCTTCTTTTTCAGGCTTCCTGTAGTGGCTATTAGCCGGCGCTTAAAGTGCTCCTGCTCAAGAGGATCCTCAGGCATGATGAAATCCTCATTGCCGAGGCTCTCTTCGTCTTCGGAGAGTGGAAGATAATTACTGTCCTCTGAGTCTTCGTTTATGGCCTGTTCGTCAGGTCTAACGTGCCCGTCTTCCCGTTCATCCTGTTCGGTCGTTTGCTCGCCGGGATCTTCATTGTCTTCGGCACCGTCTGGAGTGTGATCGTCTCCTGTGCCGGCGTTGCTGCCCTTGCTGCAGCGGAATTTAGAGTGGTGCCGCTGACACCGGCACTTTGGTTATGTCTTAGGAGGCTCATCCTTAGCTGGATTTTCCTTGTCCTCGCTGTTATTCTCTTTGGGTGTATCCACCATGTATACGTCGTACGAAGAGGTGGCCGTCCAACGCCCGGTAAACGGCGGGTTTTGGCCGTGCTCCACATCTGCATCGTCGTCCATACCGTTGATGTCTTCGGAGCCGTAATTGAGCATGTCAGTCACGTCCTCGACAGTGGCTATGTAATGGGTGGCGGGTGGGAAGCAAAATTCCCCATCATCAGCCTCCAGTTCAAACCGGACATAGTTCGGTTGTGAGCCTTCCGCTAAGGATAGATTACTTAATGAGTTTAATACGTCGCCTCAAGGCGAGTGCCGGAAGATATCTGTGGCACTGAATTTGAAGATCGATAACTTATCAAGCTCAGCGTCCGTGGACGCACATGGTTCGGAACTTATAGCCGGAGACGAGTCCGGAGTTCCGGTGACACAGATATCACATAAGGTTAAGTCAGTGTGTGGCTCCAATGCCGCAGAATATGTGGCCTCCGTGGCGGGGTTGAGCTTCCCGTCCTCGGATGGCGCGATCTGCTCTGGATCTAAGGCCGGAGCGGTTACAAGTGCAATTTCCTGAGTTTTGTCTGATGACAAATTCAAATCATGTTCATCGTAGGAATAGGGAGCAGCTGCCGTGGTCTCAAATCCATCGAAGATCAAGTCTCCATGGATGTTTGCAACATAGTTAAAGCTCCCAAATCTGACCTGATGGCCAGGGGCGTAGCTGTCGATCTGCTCTAGATGGCCAAGCAAGTTGGCCCGCAGTGCGAAGCCGCCAAACACGAAGATCTGTCCGGGGAGAAAGGTTTCCCCTTGGACAGCATCGTTGTGGTTGTTTGAAGAAGTGATCAAACCTTTTTGGGACGGCACAGTGGAACTGAAAGCACCAATGCCGGTGTCAAAACCGGCGGATCTCGGGTAGGGGGTCCCGAATAGTGCGTTTAAGGTCGATGGTAACAGGAGACAGGGGACACAATGTTTACCCAGGATCGGGCCATCTCTATGGAGGTAATACCCTACTTCCTGCTTGATTGATCTTGATGAATATGAGTATTACAAGAGTTGATCTACCACGAGATCATAATGCCTAAAACCCTAGAAGTCTAGCATGTATGATTATCTTTTTCCCTATAGACTAAACCCTCCAGTTTATATAGACACCAGAGGGACTAGGGTTGTACAAAGTCGGTTATAGAGAAAGGAATCTTCATATTTGGCCACCAAGCTTGCCTTCCACACCAAGGAGAGTCCTATCCAGACACGGGAGAAAGTCTTCGATCTTGTGTCTCCACAGCCCATTAGTTCGGCCCATGTCCAACAGGCCGAACGACCGAGGACCCCTTAGTCCGGGACTCCCTCAGGCGCCGGCGATCGTTTAGATTAGGTTTACAGTAGGTTTTAGTACGGTTTGTGCGAAATATGTAATCAATTTCGTCCAGTTTGTAGGAAAAGTTTTCGAAATGTAATGAATTTCATTCGGTTAATTTGAAATTTGCTTTGTTTGCACGAATTTCGTCCGGTTAGTTCATATGGTTGTCAAAGGTATGCGGGTAGCATTGGATGGCATCCATCAGTGTCCTCGGACAGATGTCGGTGTAAATTTGTGGGCCAGCGCTGGAGATAAACAATGCTCCATTATTTGGCAGGGAACAGTTATCCCTCGATGAAAATCAGATCCGCCGTGTTTCGCACTCCTCCCATGTAAGAGTGTAAACTCTTGCTTACATAAAAATGGAGCAAGTGGACGGCACGGTAGCACATCATATCACTCAAACTAGCCCGCCTAACGCGCGGGAAAGCACCGCCCTCGTCATTTTGTTCTGGATTTCTATCGATCGATCGCACGAAATTTTTTCGCTTTGCAGGTTCAGAAGAAAAGGCGGCACACTTACGAATCGTACGCGTCGCATCCCCGGCTGTCCGGCTCGCACGCCGCTCACCAGAAGGGACACGCGTTTTCTTGCAATTTCACTGACATGTGGGACTGCAATTGAATAACCGTCGATAGCCGAAATCTAATCGCTCGGCAGGCGTCGGCTAAGAAGAGAGAAACAGGGGTGGGAGAAGAGATCGCCCGCCCGCCGTGCACGGACTCCAAGAAATATCTGGTGATAATGTGAGGTGGGCCATGCGGGAGTCTGGACCACTTCCAAGCCCTCCCCCCTTAGACTCCAGCTTCCCGCATTCATAGCAAGTAGTACCAGTAAAATACTGGCCTATGAGCCCGCTAATGTGGTGGAGAGAGAGGCATTGACAAAGTCAAAGAGTGGGCTCTGCAAGAGCCCGTCTCTACGCGTGCTCCTAGGTATAAAAAAACTAATTCTAAAGAAAGAGGCATAAAAAATTGTGTCTAAAAAAAGAAAGGTAAAAACATTTGAGAGGAAATATATAGAGAGAAAGTAACAAAACGTTGTAACCTTTATAGCCGACCTTATGGTCAACACTATGGTAGTATTACATGAGGAAGGAGGGAGTGGTGCACATGCCAAGTTCACTGGGCTGTCGTGTTTCACACTCCTCCGTCATAACAGTGGAGACAATAGCTTTCATCAAAAATAAACAATGAATACTCGTTGCTCGTCCTCTATATCAGAAAAGAATACTTTCCATTCGCTGACATGTGGGACGTCGACCATCCTGGTCCACCTGCCATGCACAAAATTATCCTGGTCCACCCCGGTCGTAGCGTAGGCCCCACCTTTCCCGATGTAAGTTGGTCGGACGAAGGAACCATCATGACTTTGTTGAATTCCGCTTCTTCAAGAAAATTTACTGCACTCGCAATACTGATACCACAGGAGAATACTGGACGGCACTGTACCATGTCATATCACTAAAACCCACTAGGCCAAACTAGCCCGCCTAGGATTTGTACTCCCTCCATTTCAAAGTTAGTACTAGTACAAAGTTGAGTCGTCTATTTTGGAATGGAGGGAGTACGTCTCTGTACCTCTATGATTTTGTGTTGTATGTCTCTGTACTTTTGCTACGATTTTCCTACCTTATGAACCAAATGAGGCCTGAATGTATCCGTGTCGACTATTGTCTGATCGATCGCTAAGCCTACAATTTTAGGAGCTTGGGCTATTGGCCGATCGACGATGGATAAGTATAAGCGTACCACGAGGTCAACAACCCCAACGTTTCTCTTCGGTGAGTGTTTTGCAAGTACTATAGTTGGCATAGTAGCTAGCCTACTAACACCAAGAATCATCAAACAAGCCCTGCTAATACAATAAACAGTTCGAACTTACATCTAAGCATGCGATATATTACATCAAAAGCTGGTGAGGATACATCTATTTCCATAACTCAGAGAGGGTTCGCATGATTCACTATCAAACAAAAGTACCAAGTACCGCCCACACAAGACTGTGCACTAGCCCTAAGATGGTTTGATAACACGCATCGTTATGGTAATTAAACACAGGGCAATGCAAACTGCCCTGACGGATTAGCGTGACCAACTATTTCTTGTCATCGATCTCTCAGGCAATGACCACAGCACGGACAGCTGCATGGTAATCGATCTCTAGGGCGATGTCCACAGGACTGACCGCGACATCGGAATCAATCTCTGGGGCGATGTCCACAGGATGGACAGCAGCATCAGAATTGATCTCTGGGTTGATGTCAATAGGACATACCGCAACATCGAAATCGATCTCTGGGGCGTTGTCCACAGGACGGGCCGCGACATCGGAATCATCAAGGACGTCCACCGGCACCTGCACAACCCTAACATATTAGCAAGCACATTGCAAATAATCAAAAACCACAACAATGGTAAGGCATTATTTTTTACCTTGTGCAGCTCACCGAGGGAT
This sequence comes from Triticum aestivum, assembly GCF_018294505.1. Classification (NCBI taxonomy): domain Eukaryota; kingdom Viridiplantae; phylum Streptophyta; class Magnoliopsida; order Poales; family Poaceae; genus Triticum; species Triticum aestivum. The sequence continues at coordinate 283,398,368 of NC_057807.1, forward strand.
CCCATCCCTCTGGGGGCCATCTCCTCGTCCTCGATGGGGGCCATCACCTTGCCAGGGGAATACTGCTTCTCAACGGCGACTATCTCCTCAAACTCGGCCTTGAGCCTCACATAGGTGGCCATTAGAGTCTCTAGAGTAGGCATGGTGGGGCCCTTGCTGTTCTTCCAACTTTCTTTGAGGAGTTCGTCCACCAACGTTGTCAACTCTTTGTCCATTGCTAGTTTCTTGGAGTTCTTGGTCTCCATGGGCTGGCCCGAAACATGGTCAACTCGTTGGTCGGTGCTCGCTTCCTGGAGATCGCTGTCTCCAGTGGATTGTCCGTCGACAACTCTTTGGCTAGTGCTCTGGGATCCATCAATGAACTGACAAACAAAAAGCAATCGAAAGGAAACCACAATCGCAATGAAAACGGGAAAAGAATAGGCTGTGAGAATCGGTCGGTGCTTTGCAAAAAGAATATTCTTGGAATGAAAATACAGCAGCATCACTGATTCGCCCACCTTTCCTTCGTTGGTACAGAAGAAAACTGGCAGAAGTGAGTAGCCTGGAGTGAGGTTTTCTTCTAGAAAGGGGGGAAAGGGCTTCAACGAGCGTTCCAGTGAAATGATGGTTGCTTCGTCCAGTCCAACTTCGAGGCCACTTTACCACTGCTAGTAAAGGTGGGTTTTGTGATATGACGGGTCATGACGACCACACCGGGGTGACTAGTGAGTCTCGACTATAGCACCTCACTGTGCTTTCATGGATGGCACGCGAGCCCAGATGCTTTGATGTCCCGCATGTAGATAGAGAGGCTAGTCATATAGGAGTGCTCAATATTGTGAACCGCGACCAAGGCGGAGAGGAAAATGAGAGAACTACGTAATTAATGCATGAGTTTAATTAGGGTAGTTTTGTAAAGTACGAGATACATTCCTCCAATCACAAAATGCCTTGGTTGATGAGATTTGATATTTGAGCCAGTACTGCACGCGATGTAGTCTAGTCACTTGTTGAAATCTCTAGAAAGGCAAATACTCCTTTCCGGTTTACAGGGATATACTAGCAAGTACTAGTACTACAATAGTGGGCTCAAATAGCAATTTTGTCTCATGCAAGAGCCTGGCTATATGTGTGCTCTAAGGCTCCGCACCATGCCCCACCCCTACACAAAGACCGTCACGCGAGCGTTCGCAACTGCCACGTTCGGGTTGCGCTTTGCTCTTCGCCTCTTCGAGAAGACGAACAATGATGTTACTACTACTTCTACAGTATCAAATCCACTGCTGCATGTCCGTCCACCGCGTGCGGGAGGGATAGCCACCACGCGCATGGGTGAGGGAGAAGACGTGTAGTAGTAAAATCAAGCTTCTCCTCGTTGTACGAGTTGACGTGACACAGCATAGCACTGGCCCCACATGGTTGCCTCTAAACTTGGCTGAAAGACCCGCAGTGTACAATACTCCATTTGTTGCAACCTCTAACATTTACCCCACCACAAATTAAAATATATATTCTTGTCTTGACCAGATGAGCGCGCAAACTAGAATCACTAGGATGACAGATAGGGCCAGAAGATAACTTTAATCAAAAAAAGCATGGAGCTGACCCCAACGATCTTAAGCTTACACGCATGGTACACGCTATCCTAGACTACTCTACACATGAAAATGCCACACGAGCGTCCGGGCTGCGCTTGGCTCTTCACCTCTTCGGGAAGTCGAACAATGATGGAGTACTACTGCAGTGGAGCAGTACTACAGTATGCTTCTGGCCATCTGACACCGATTGAACTGCTGCATGTCCACCGCGTGCGAGAGGGAGAGCATGTAGTGAATGAAAGCTTCTCCTAGTCCTGCCAGCCACCACGCTCCTGGGCGAGGGAGGGACGCAGCTTCATTGACTTACTACTCCTGCCTTTGCGTCTATGACAGGTGGGCCCAACAGGTGGGTGGCCCACTTGTCATGCAGCCAAAGGCAAGTGCGGTTAAGGCGAGAGAGCGTTGTAGTAATCAAACTTCTTGGTCTTGTATGAGTTGACACGACACATCAAAGCACTGCACTTGATATATTTCAATAATTTTCATTTACCGATGCATTAGTTACTCCCTCCGTTCCTAATATAAGTCTTTTTAGACATTTCAAATGGACTACAACATACAGATGTATGTAGAATTTTAGAGTGTAGATTCACTCATTTTGCTTCATATGTAGTCACCTGTTGCAATCTCTAAAAAGACTTATATTTGGAAAAGGAGGAAGTACAACGCATGCATCCATGCATGCCGTGACTTTCCTTTTGATACTTGCATGTGTTAATTTGATGCACCTTGCCAAATTTTGACTATAAATTTAACTAACCAAATGTTCATGGACGTCACAAAAAATTACGGGGCTGTTTGGATTGTGACTATGTTTAAAGTGTCTTATGTTGCCACATTATTTTTACCACACTTGCCTAACTTGAGTTGCTCAAATTGTTACACCCACTTTGGCTTGCCTAAGGGAATCTTGCCACACTTTTTGTGTCTATGACATGTGGGGTTCACTGCTAATAAAAAATTTCTTGTCTTAGGTGTGGCTAGAACCAAACACCCACCTAACTTGGTCAAATTTGCCTAAGGTGAGGTGTGGCAAAGTGTGGCAATATGTAGTTGGAAACCAAACAGCCCCTACATCATTGAAAACTATGTTCAAATACGAATCAAACGACATAATTTTTGTTAACATGCACTAACATTTTGTCAGTTAAATCTTTGGTCAAAATTTAGCACCAATTACAAAGGGGCCCAATAAATATTGTACTATCACATTTTGTTTTCAGCATACTCCCACATACTGCATTCGTTCCCAAATATAAGTCTTTTTAGAGATTCTAACAAGTGACTACATACGGAGCAAAATGAACGAATCCGTACTTTAAAATACGTCTACATACATCCGTATGTTGTAGTCCATTTGAAATGTCTAAAAAGATTTATATTTAGGAACGGAGGGAGTAGAAAATATAAATAATAATGCATGTTGGGGCAGCCCACATTTTCGATAATTTTAGCCATGGGCTTGTTCACAATTTTTACGAGGGGGTGGTTGTTCATTTAATGGAGGGTCTTGTTCTAGACTTGAACAATACAAAGTGCAACCTGGCACACCGTAACACCACTTGGAATAAGCGGGTAGCTATCTCAAAAAACAATCAAAAACAACAACAAAATGGCGACCTGGCACATACACAATTTTAAACGATTGTTTTGATGGAGTGAAAAAGGAAAACTACCCCACTACGTATATATAGGTTGGAGCCTTCATGCTTTCTTGCTAGGGTTGCTCTATTCACACACACTCATCCTCTCCAGATCTAAACAAGATAGCGGTGGTAACACTGTCTTTCTCCCTTCAAAAAGCACTATCTTTCTATCCTCACCGCCGGTTACAGATCCGGACGTATCCCCCTCCGCCAGTGAAGGGGTTGAGGGGCAGCGTTTAGGCCGTCGTTGACAGTGAGGGAGGAGACCCACTACCGGCCACACTGTTATCTCTGGCCGAGCGCCGGCGCGGGAGGTCCTCCGATCCCTTCGTCCTTGCCCTAGTGTGGGAGGATCCGACCTCCCGCCGCCCACCTATCCACATGCCGATGACCTTCAGGTATATCTTCCTTTGAAACCGCCTTAGCTCTACTTCCCCAGCTCGCTACGTCGCTGCATGTGCATCATTTTCTGCCTCTCAACCCCTCTCGATCGGATGGTCCAACGTCACCTATTTTTTTCTTCTATTGTTAGAGGTAAAGCTACTTCATGGAGTCGAATCTTCTACTTCGTTCAAACAAGAAATAAAGTGGGGGTGGGGAATTTAGTATGTACATCGGACTTGGTACAAACAGGAAGGACAGGGGGTGAAAGTAGTATAGACTGGTCATCCAACCGGTCTCTTGGTCGAAAAGGGAAATATCGAGGTAATGTTGTACACAGTGGTATGACCAGGACTAGATTTTCTATCCACACATAGGAGTAGGTGGCTAGAGTGAACAAAAATGGGACCAACCCAGATATGTTTCTTGGATGTTTGTTTCTCGGGGTAACAAACTCTGAATCGCCACTTTATGCCCCTGATTAGGTACATGGTGCTGGACTGCTGGTGCACCCACTGTCCCATGCCCTTATATCAAATATTTAGATGTTCTTAATCTAATGCCCCTGGTAAAATGAAGCCATGCCACTATTATAAGCCATGACAAGTTTAGCCAATGTTTTTGCCTGTAATTGTTTGAGATTCTGACTATTTCCATTGTAGCTTTTTGTGCAAATAGGTATATCCATTTCACCAGGTTGCTATTGTGACCTTTTGGTGCACTGCACAAAACACTTCTTAAAAGAAGTGACTTTTGTGTTGTTTAACTGGAATGTCATAATGGAACAGTTGATTCATTTCGGTGGAACTGCACAAAGGGAGATATGTGTTCTAATCCTCATCATCCATATTGGCGCCATAACCTTCCTTTAGGTAAGAATAATATTTAATGCATGTGTTCATCTCTATTTTGTGACTCCCATGAGAAAATAATGCTATTGTTTACTAGTACACTTGTACTCCCTCACTGACAAAACCAATTCAGATATAGAAGGCCAATCATGTACTTGGTTTCACCAACTGTTGAGGAGAAAGAGAAACAGAGCATGAAAAGGAAGAAGAAGAAGAATAAACAGTGCCAAGGTGATCTTGCTGAAGCCAGAGGCCTCAATCGAGGCCATTTAAGGGCTCCGGCAATGTCTACCTTACATGTGATACGATCCTCCAGGGAGCCCTTCCACTTCTATTGTCTCTCCTGCAAGGTCACTTAATTAATTAGGAGTACATAAGTACCACTAATTTATTGATGTGGAGTTAAACAAATCTTTAGTAGCACCTTATGCTGAATCATATACATGTGTATGTTTGTCTATGGAGGTGAATCATGTAGGAAGCAGGGAGGGAATACTATTAGTGTCATGACATAATAGTGCTATTGTTTTGCATGTCAATTGATTGCCATTGGTTTAATGAGGTAATGTTTTGCGTATTGTCCACCATGAATTTGATGCTACTGTTAGAGTAATATGATAATGTCTTTCTATCCTTTCTCACTAAGCTAATGAAGGTTTCACCTTGTTCCTACTTGTGCAAACAGGGATCATGTTGTGCCAATCATACATTTTAGTGGAACTACACAAGACAATACAATGAACTGTATCCCAGCCAATGCTTTAACTCTGCTGGAAGTTCATAATCTTTCGATATAATCTCACCACTGGTAAACAAGAGTGATTTCAAGTATACATTTGAAGTGCACAAAAATATACACTGTTGAGTGATTCCAGTGAGTGCTTTATCATCTCTTATGGGACTACATGAATAAGCTTTTTTCCTCATGTTTGTACCGGCCTAAGGCCTTCATCCATATTAGTTTGTTCTCATCTCTATTTGTATCGTGCTACTGTCATGATAAACTCCGTTATCTTTGCATGTTAAAGTTTTGCAACCTATGATACATGGAGTGTTGAGCTAATTAGCACTGATTAAATAAACAAATACCTCTCTTTAAGAAAGACTACTATGTTGCTAACTTTACCCATTAAGATAATGAGGGTGCTTCTATTTGTTAGTGTATGTTTCATCAACTAGTCCCACTATTACAGTAATCTCACTCTCTCAATATATGTGCCAACAGGGATGCTCGATTTTGGTGGAACTGCACAAAAACTTTGGGTGCTTCATTGCCTCGACAGCTTCCTTCCTTTCCTGTCAGTCGCTAATCTAGGCTTGCATTCTTCCTTTGATGTCAGTCGCTTGGCTTATCTCAGCTTCTAGTCAAAGGAAATTGTAATTGATATGCTACCTCACACAGGTTGGTACTGGTCTTTATCCTGATTATTGTGCTTGTCATATGTATTGGTAATTTGGTATTGTGCTACTGTTTTCCGATTTCATAAAGGAGTAACTTGGAGCCTGAACTCGCAGGCAAATCATTACATTGGGTGATTTCAGTAGAACTGCACAAAAAGATCAGATGGACAGGTACTTATGCTGCTGCTATGTACTCCAGAGTTCACTCAGACAAGCATTAATGTTGACAAGAAGAAGTGCCTATATTCATTCGAGTATCAACGGCGTCAACCAGTTGTCAAACTCCAACTATTAGGAGAGTGGACGCCAAAAATATTGCTTGGCGCATAGCCCAGAAAAACGCAGTCTAGTCTTTGGTCCCAACTTGTGCCTTTTGGTTATCGGCACATATGGTAGCGAACTGTATGGCATGGAGTCTAAAGATTCCAGACAAGTTGGTTGACGCGTATATTCATCTGGCACTTAATCAGTCTACAGGCCAGCGATGCTCCATTCCAGTTGAACTGCACAAAAAATTTGGGTGGTTCATTCTCAACCGCCTCCTTTCTTGTCTTCAATGTAGAATTTCGGCGAGCTACAGGACCAAGATGAGCCAGTAAAGTAGTTGCATGAAAGTAGTGGCCAAGTTTCTCAAACCTGCCTCGGCACGAGGCCACTATTTGAGGATAAACCTACAAGCAAAGTTCAGATTGTCTGTGTTGCCTCTTATGTACTTGAAAGTTTACTCGTACAAGCATTAATTTTAGCAAGAAGTACCTCCAACTGAACACCATTTACCAGTCTTTACACCAGGTAATTAAAGTTCGTCCATGGATGATATTGGCTGTGATCTCAATCATTTGGATGCATAAACATACTGAATATGTGTATATCTGAATCTTTTTGTGAATTATCTATGAATATTTTTGTGTGATCTATCAATCATTTGGATGCATAGACATGTTGTGTATATATGAATCTTTTGAGTTGTTGATTGTGAACGTTGGCTATGAATAGAACGTGTCCTGTGAACCTGAGTTTGATACGAATGTTTACCTTTTCTGTTGTACTTGTATGTGAACTTGTTAGTATGCCTACTGTGGGATTTGTGATGTGTGGGTGTCAACGGCACACCTTCTTCCCAAGAAGAATTGCACATGCTTTGTTAGGGTAGCAACGGCGCATCAGCTCTTTTTAATCTTTTTGCTCTATCTTCCCCCCTCCCCCACTCAACCCTTGTCGTAATGTTTTCGGCCTCAAAACAAACATAGTATTGCATTGTTTTTGGGGCTTGATGAAAAATCGAGTGTTGGTTTCTGTAGGTTGGCCCGCCAAGCAAATGGGCTGCTGGTCCACCATTGATTGGGAGGCTAAAAATACAAGTTGTATGGTGCAGAGGCAAGTCAAAAAACGCCATCGAGAGCCATCCACTAAAGAAAAAAATCGCTCCTAATGTGCTTCTTCAGTCGCGTCATTGGCCCCCTCTTTAATCCAGTTCGCTCGGGGATCTAGTTGGTATCATTTTTTTCCAGAGGGAGAACAAGTATCAGCTAGGCCTAGGTTTTGTTTTTTAACATGCATAGCCCACGACATATGGAGACAGCGATTTCAACTTATTTTTTGAGGTCCATACCGGCCTATGGGCTTTTTCTTAAAGATCGGCAGCCCAATGTATTTTTCTTAAGAAAATGCAGATCTCTGTTCTATTTATCTATATATAAGAATAATAATGATGTCTCCAATTTATGTTTTCCCTTCTAACCACATTATATATATTTATATTATTACTATTATCGTATATTCTATAGAGACTTATATATACATTATAAAAACATCCCACATGTTATTAACTAACAAAAGTAAATGTTTAATTGAAGTTGGGAAGGAAAATCCTGGTTGTTTTTGACTCAAGGCAAGGAAAATCCTGGTGATTGCGTACAAAAGTTTGCGAAGATTTAAGGACCAATGTAATAATAATGCGCTCATTTTTATTTTGAGCAATAACTCGCTAATTTGTTAATTTTATATATAGAAATTAATTGCTCCTTCTAACCTAACATTATATATAGAACGAGCCCAGCTAATTCGTGTATTTCAAGAAAGTGCAAAAGGGCTGGGATTTCTTAGAAAATATAAATGGGCCGCATTGACGCGAAATTATTTGTTCACCCAGCCCAGCAAATGGACAAAACATGGGTTAAATATATGCCACACTTTTGCAGGCTGACATGTGGGCCAATAGGTTGAAGCGTACGTAGGGCATTGTCAACTTGGTCAACAAATGATTATGACATCCACATCCATTGGATTTATATCCAATGGCCGGCATGCACCTTCAATCTCTCGTCTTCTTCCTCTAGCGTCGTCGGGACTGCCTGGTCCGTCCTTCGGCGGCTAGCGGCTCTGCTTAGCACGCATCGCTGTGAAGCGCTACCCCACCACCGGCAAGCCTATCCCTCCATCCCTCCACACCTCCTGTTATTCTCCACCGACTGCAGCCCCACGCCGCACTAGAACCAGTTATAACCCTTCTCCTCATCTCAATATGTGACTCCACTGCCGCGTCTTCCCATCTCCGGGTCGTTCCCGTCTGAGGCCTCGCCGTCGTCCATTGCCTTGATGCGCTCGATACGGCGTGGTCAACAAACAAGAGTCATCGGAAGAGGACTGTACATGGAGAGCCTGACGGCTAGAACACACGAGGTCCATGGTCGCATGCAAGGAAAGTTCCTCCTTATTAAGCTGGAATAAAATGTTTCCTCCCCCTGACAGCTGGGACCCACCGGTTGTATCTTTGCGCGGAAGGAAGTGCCTCCTTATTATGTGAAAAAAATATTCCTCCCGTTGACAGCTGGGACCCCTCAGATTTGGTGGCTGACTTGTGGGCCTACTAAGTGGACATGTACGCAGGGCATTGTCAACTTAATCAACAAATGATTCGAGCAGCTGGACCGTTGGATTTTAATCCAACAGCCGTGCTCCTTCTTCAACCTTTGTTCTTGCTTGTGTCTCCTGTGGGAGGCACCGCGGCAGTGCTGCCGCGCACCCGAACCAGTCAAGTTTCCCACTCCTCTCCATCTACGACTCCACTACAGCGTCTTCCCCATCTCCAGGTCATTCTAGTCTGGGGCCTCGCCGTCGTCTACCGGCCTTGGTGCACTCGGCACGGTGTGGTCAACATGGTCAACAACAGAGAGTCATCGGAAGATGACTGTACGTGAGAGGCCGATAGTGGGGACGCATGCATGCAACTGCATCCTTTTTACCTTGAAAAATAATCCCCCTGACTGCTGGGACCCACCAACTACATCTTCGTGCAAGGAAGTGCATCCATATTATGGGAAAAAAGATTCGCCCCTGACTTCTGGGACCCACCAACTACATCTTCGCATGCAAGGAAGTGCATCCATATTACGAGCAAAAAAATGATTTGCCCCCCTGACTGCTGGGACCCACCAGCTACATCTTCGCACGCAAGGAAGTGCCTGATAGTCGGGACCCACCCGGTCGAAGCGTACGTAACGTTGTCATACTAGTCGCGAACGTGTGCGTACATATTGGTCGATTGGTCTGTCTGCAGGCTGGAGCGATGAACCGTGGCCGTGTAAGGAAGGGCACGTGTCGGAGTAGAGGCGCGCAGTAGCATGTATAAGTACGTACAGTGGCCAGGGTGCAAGAAAGTAAATACGGCCACGTACGTACATACGGGCGGGGTCTCGAACGCCTACTCGCGCATACGTACGGCCAGGGCTCGTGTGCATGGCTAGGTCGGAACGGAGAAACTGCACCGTCATCATGTTCATGGGGAGGCAACGGAATGCGTCGTGTTCATCGGGAGGTAACGGAACGCGTGGTGCTCATCGGGAGCCAACCGGCTTGGACGGAACAGGCGATGGAAACGAGGTCTGGGGTACCGTAGAATGGAGTAAACGGCCTTGTGTTTGACCTGCCATGGTGGATACGGGATCCTGTTCATCGGGAGCGGTCTGGCATACCGCAAAACGGAGGAAACGGACCTCCTACGGTGGAAAGAGGGTCTTGTTCATCGGGAGGGGTGTGGCATACCACAAAACGGAGGAAACGGACTTGTGTTGGAGCGCTATGGTTGAAACAGAGGTCATGTTCATTGGGAGGGGTGTGGCGTACCGCAAAACAGGACTCCACGAGATACTGTTCATCTCCACCGTCGACCTCCTCCAGCCTCCACGGGCTACTGTTCATCCACCGTCGACCTCCTCCAGCCTCCACCTATAACTGTTCATCCACGGGCTCCTGTTCATCCAGCCTCCACCGCACGCTCCTCCACTGGCTACTGTTCAACCAGCCCTCTCCACGGGGATCCTGTTCAACCACCCCTCCATGGGCTACTGTTCATCCATCCCTCCACCGGCTACTATTCAACGAGCCCTCCACCGGCTACTGTTCAACCAGCTCTTCACGGGGTCCGGTTCATCCAGTCCTCCACGGGGTCATGTTCATCCACCGGCTCGATCGATCGGGGTACTGTTCATCCAGCTGCAACGGCCTCTACTACCACGGGGTCATGTTCATCCAACCCCCCACCGGGAACTGTTCATCCGAACCCCCTCAACAACGCTCACTGTTCATCCAGGGAAGGAGCCAGCAGTGTTCGATCGGCTTCAGCTAGCAGCAGTAGCGAAGGAATCACTCGGGTTCAATTAACAACAAGGAATCGATCGATCGCTTGGGTTCAGTGTAACATGTAGCTTGCAGCGCAATCGCTCGGGTTCAGTTAGAGCCCAACGCCTCGCTCGGGTTTAGTTAGAGCGCAACGCCTCGCACACACGCGCGTACGTACGAGAGAAACGCACATCGCTCGGCCCCCAACCACCCACCGTAACCGGGAACTCCCCCGATATTTTCCTCGCCCTCGCTTCTACCACGGTTTTCTCCGTCATGGACGGCCCAAAGAATGTCATGCAGCTGCGTCTCCGGCCCACCTAGGATGAAAAGCCCATTTTTTGTCATGATTTTTTTCATAGAAGTAGGATCCCACCACATCTACGATGATACCGGGTTTTGTCACAATTATCATCATAGAAGTGTCATAAGTATGACAGAAAAAAATCGTTCGGCCTAAAATGTCACGAATTTGTCTTTCTTTTGTAGTGCACGGGTTGGCTATCGGTCTGTCGAGTCTTTTTCTTGAAAACTCTCAGCTCATGTGGTGTGTACATTCGACCGTTGGTGATGGTCGCTCCTCCTTTCGTTCCCGAGTGCATTACTCCAAAATGTCTAGCACACGGGAACGAAGGATAAGCAACCCCCACGACAATAGTCAGGATTTTTGGTCCTCACATATGTGATGGAGACTCTCACTCACTGATTCATCTCTGACATTTGCGACCGTCGGTGATGGTCGTTACTCCTCCTTCCCCTAGTGCATAACAAATGTCTAGCACCCGGAGAAGAAGGAGAAACGACCCCCACAACAACAGTCGGGCTTCTTCGTCCTCTCTCATATATGGTGGATACACTCCCTCACTGATTTTTCAACCTTCAGTGATGGAGCCTCGACAGACTTAAAGTCAACCCGAAATGTCGTTTAATTATTTTTCTAGAAAATCCAGGCCACTCGATATTTCCTACATATTCTAGCACAAGTCATGACAGAATTCACGAAAAAATCTGGCATGACCTTTGCTAAAAAAGGACATATCGAGCGCCTGAAATTTGTCGGAACAGAAATTAATCAACACTCCGGCAAAACATAGGCCAAATAATAAAATAAATTAGTATTCAAATTAGCATTCATTCAATAAGCAAAACTAAGTCATCTCTTTCGTCCATACATCATCGAATATTATCACTAATAGATCTCGAATAGTATCATAGATATAACATCACTAATACAGCTAAAACCATAGCGAACGACGGGTATCGGCGCGGGTGGTGGACACCCAAAGAGAAGGAACCATCACAGGATCATAGCTCCAGTGAGATCCCTGAAGAACCTCCCAGGTATTGGAGAACCTTCCCTCCAACGCAACCATGTAGCGACAGACGTGCTTGTCCTCCTCGCTGACACGGTGACGTACCACCTCCGCGGGGTCCTCAAGCCTCTGCACCGTCTCTGGCCCATGCAACCACCACCAAAGAAGGTCCGGGTCAATGACGGGCTGGCTCCTCACCAAGTTGTGCCCCCCAGAAGGTAGCACCTCCCAATACCAGCCAGGCGGAGCCCAGTCCCGGACATGGCTCCTCACCAAGCCCAGGCCTCCTCCGCCGAGTCGACGACGAGTATGCGGGATAGGCATCATCGATGTCGATGCGAGAATAATTACTTTAACTAAAAAATAACAACAAATGTGACACCTAAAACACCTAAATTCTATTAACTACACCTAACTAAAAACCTACATTTTGAACATGATTTGATCATAACTAGGGTTCATACTACATTATTCTAAGATTAAACACCTAAAATACCTAAATTAAATTAACAACATGGGGTGGTTGCTCTCACCTCGATCGAGGTCGGAGGGGGTCGGTGACGGGGACGACGGCGGGGATGATGCAGGGGCTCCTTGATTTCTGCAAAAACAAAGTATAAACAAAAACATTATTATCGTCATCTTAGGACTTAGTGAAACTCCATAAGCTACATTTAATCATTCTATTCAAATTTACTTATAATTTCCTATTCTTTTCAAATTTACTTATTCAAATTTTCTAAAAACTTCCTATTCTATTCAAAAGACGTACATTTACTTATTCTTTTCAAATTACTTATTCAAATTTTCTAAAAATAAAATATACTAAAAACCTACATTTACTAAAAACAAAAACCTACATTTAACAAAAACTAAAACCTATTTACAGAAAGGGGAAGGAGGAGGTGGGAGGAGGCCAGGAGGAGGAGGCCAGGAGGAGGAGGAAGGAGGGAGGAGGAGGAGGGAGGAGGAGGAGGGAGCAGGAGAGGGAGGAGGGAGGAGGAGGATCGGAGGGGGCCGCCGACGGAGAGGGAGGAGACAGGAGGGCAGCGAGAGGAGGAGGAGGGAGGGAGGGAGGGGAAGGCAGCGAGAGGAGGAGGGAGATACCTTGGGGGAGTCGGCGGCGACAGCAAGCGGCGGCAGTGATGGAAGGCGACGGCGGGCGACGGCTGCGACGGGTGTGCGGCGAATGAGTGTGTGAGGGAGAGTGAGGGACGCGCGTGGGGTGCCGGGTGTGGATAAGGTAAGCATAGTCGTAGCGCTTTTTACAGATAAGCTCTACTGCTATTTAGTAGTAGCACTTGTCAGAAGACAGCGCTATTGCTATGTACAATAGCAGTAGCGCTTTTGAAATACCAGCACTACCAGTATACCTACACTGCCATATGAAACCGTTGGCAACTATAGTAGTAGCATTTTTTCTAACACAAGCGCTACTGCTACATGAATAGTAGCAGCGCTTTTAATTGACAAGCGCTACCGTTATTTAGCAGCAGCGCTTCCTTATAAAGAGCACTACTACTAAGCTCATGTGTATAAGCATTTCCCTAGTAGTGACACTCTTACTTATCGAAAAGAGCTACAATTGATCCCCTATACTTGTGGGTCATCAAGGATATTTTCTAGCGCCATTGTTGGGGGTGAAGCGCCTTTGGTAAGTGGAATTTGGTAAGGAAACACTTATATAGTGTGCTGAAATTTATTGTCACCTGTTACTATGGAAAACAATCCTTTGAGGGGTTTGTTCGGGGTATCTTCACCTCGTCTGGAACCACAATTAGCTACCCCTCAACCTACTGCACCTACTGAAAATATTGAATATGAAATTCCTTCGGGTATGATAGAACAACTACTAGCTAATCCATATGCAGGAGATGGAACCGAACATCCTGATATGCACTTGATATATGTAGAACCAATTTGTGGTTTGTTTAAGCTTGCAGGTTTACCCAGAGATGAAGTTATGAAAAAAGATTTTCCCTTTATCTTTGAAGCGAAAAGCATTGGCATGGTATAGTCTATGCGATGATATTGGATCATGGAATTGGAATCGTTTGAAATTGGAGTTCCACCAAAAAATTATCCTATGCATCTAGTTCATCGTGATCGGAATTATATAGATAAGTTTTGGCCTCATGAAGGAGAAAGTATCGCTCTAGCTTGGGGGAGGCTTAAGTCAATGTTATATTCATGCCCCAATCATGATCTCTCAAGAGAAATTATTATCCAGAACTTTTATGCTCGGCTTTCTCATAATGATCAAACCATGCTTGATACTTCTTGTGCTGGTTCTTTTATGAAGAAGACTATTGGATTCCGGTGGGATTTTTTGGAAAGAATTAAATGCAACTCTGAAGATTGGAAACTCGACGAAGGTAAAGAGTCAGGTATTAAACTTAAGTATGATTGTGTTAAATCTTTTATGGATACCGATGCTTTTCGAATGTTTAGCACTAAATACGGACTTGATTCTGAGATAGTAGCCTCCTTTCGTGAATCATTTGCTACTCATGTTGAACTTCCTAAGGAGAAGTGGTTTAAATATCACCCACCTATTAAAGAAGAAATTAAAGAACCGGTGCTAGTTAAAGAAGAAACTATACTTTATAATGTTGATCCAGTTGTCCCTTCTGCTTATATTGAGAAACCACCTTTTCCTGTTAGGATAAAGGAACATGCTAAAGTTTCAACTGTGGTTAACAAAAGTTATATTAGAACACCTAAACCTAATGAACAACTTAGAGTATAACCTAGTATTGTTATGGTTAAAGATCTCTTGGAAGAAGACATGGATGGGCATGTTATTTACTTTTGTGAAGAAGCTGCTAGAATTGCCAAACCTGATAAAAGGGATAAACATAGACTAGTTGTGGGCATGCATGTCATCTTAATCAAAATAGGATATCATTGTTATCATGGTTTATGTGACATGGGGTGCTAGTGTGAGTGCTATTCCTTACACTTTATATCAAGAAATTAAGAAAGACATAGCACCTGCAGAGATAGAAGACATAGATGTTACTATTAAACTTGCTAATAGGGACACCCTATCACCATTTGGGATTGTTAGAGATGTTGAAGTCTTGTGTGGGAAAATAAAATACCCTACTGATTTTCTTGTTCTTGGTTCCCCACAAGATGACTTTTGTCCCATTATCTTTGGTAGACCTTTCTTGAACACAATTAATGCTAAGATAGATTGTAAGAAACAAACCGTCGGTGTTAGTTTTGGTGATGAGTCTCATGAATTTAATTTCTCCATGTTTAGTAGAAATCATCATAAAAAAGAATTGTCTAGTAAGGATGAATTAATTGGTATTGCTTCTATTGATGTGCCACCTACTGATCCTTTAGAACAATATTTGCTAGACCATGAAAATGATTTACATATGCATGAAAGAAATGAAATAGATAAGATTTTCTTTGAACAACATCCTCTGCTTAAACACAATTTCCCTATTGAAACTCTAGGAGGTCCTCCTCCACCTAAAGGTGATCCTTTGTTTGAATTAAAACAATTGCCAGACACTTTGAAATATGTTTATCTTGATGAAAAGAAGATATATCATGTTATTATTAGTGCTAACCTTTCAGAACATGAAGAAGAAATATTATTGAAAGTTCTAAGGAAACACCGAGCTGCTATTGGATATACTCTTGATGATTTAAAGGGCATTAGTCCCACTCTATGTCAGCACAAAATTAATATGGAACTTGATGCTAAACCAGTTGTTGATCACCAACGTCGATTAAACCCGAAGATGAAAGAGGTGGTAAGAACGGAAATATTAAAACTTCTGGAAGCAGGTATAATCTATCCTATAGCTAATAGTAGATGGGTAAATCTTGTTCATTGTGTTCCTAAGAAAGGAGGTATAACTATTGTTCTTAATGATAAGAATGAACTTATTCCACGAAGAATTTTTACAGGCTATAGAATGGTAATTGATTTTAGAAAATTAAACAAAGCAACTAGAAAAGATCATTACCATGTGCCTTTTATTGATCAAATGCTCGAAAGATTATCTAAGCACACAAACTTTTGCTTCCTTGATGGATATTCTGGCTTTTCACAAATACCTATTTCTCAACCTGATCAAGAAAAGACCACTTTTACTTGTCCCTTTGGAACCTATGCTTATAGACGTATGCCTTTTGGTTTATGTAATGCACCTGCTACCTTTCAAAGATGAATGACTGCTATATTCTCTGAATTTTATGAAAAGATTGTTGAGGTTTTCATGGATGACTTTTCTGTTTATGGGTAATCTTTTGATGATTGTTTAAGCAATCTTGATCAAGTATTGCAGAGATGTGAACAAACAAATCTTGTCTTGAATTGGGAGAAGTGTCACTTTATGGTTAATGAAGGCATTGTCTTGGATCATAAAATTTCTGAAAGAGGTATTGAAGTGGATCAAGCAAAGTGAAAGGATCGATATGGTTGACTAGAGGGGGGTGAATAGGCAACTAACAATTTTTAAGCTTTTCTTTACCAAATTAAAATTTGCAACAAAATAGGTTGTCTAGATGTGCAACTAAGTGAGAAACCTATATGATGCAATAACAACTAGCACACATGCAAGCAAAGGATGTAAAACAAGTAGGCTTGCAAAAGTAAAGGCACGAAATAACCAAGAGTGGAGCCGGTGGAGACGAGGATGTGTTACCGGAGTTCCTTCCTTTTAAAGGGAAGTACGTCTCCGTTAGAGCGGTGTGGAGGCAGAATGCTCCCCAAGAAGCCACTAGGGCCACCGTATTCTCCTCACGTCCTCACACAATGCGAGATGTCGTGATTCCACTATTGGTGCCCTTGAAGGCGGTGACCGAACCTTTACAAACAAGGTTGGGGCAATCTCCACAACAATTGGAGGCTCCCAACAACACCATGAAGCTTCACCACAATGGAGTATGGCTTCGAGGTGACCTCAACCGTCTAGGGTGCTCAACACCCAATAGTAACAAGATCCGCGAGGGATAAGTGGGGAGAATCAAATTTCTCTTGGTCGAAGTGTAGATCTGGGTCTTCTCAACCTATCCCGAGCAAATCAACAAGTTCGATTGGCTAGGGAGAGAGATCGGGCGAAAATGGAGCTTGGAGCAACAATGGAGCTTTGGGGGAAAGAGGTGATTCAACTTGGAGGAAGAAGACACCTTTATATAGTGGGGGAACAATTCCAACCGTTACCTCACTGTACATCCCTGCACAGAGCGGTACTACCGCTAGGGCAGGGCGGTACTACCGCTGAGAGCGGTACTACCGCTCCCTACCCAGCGGTACTACCGCACTGGCGAGGAGGACAGGTCCCTGGCCCCAGAGCGGT
Organism: Triticum aestivum; assembly: GCF_018294505.1. Classification (NCBI taxonomy): domain Eukaryota; kingdom Viridiplantae; phylum Streptophyta; class Magnoliopsida; order Poales; family Poaceae; genus Triticum; species Triticum aestivum. The sequence continues at coordinate 283,415,484 of NC_057807.1, forward strand.
ACTACTGCGGGGGAAGAGCGGTACTACCGCTTGAAGCGGTACTACCGCTTCTACTACCGCTTCTAGTACCGCAAAACCCGACACGAGAAAACACCGGTCTCGAATCGAGGCGGTAGTAGCGCGGAACAGCTGCGGTACTACGGCCGAAGCCCGCAAGCGGTACTACCGTCTTGTGGAGCGGTACTACCGCTGAGAGCGGTACTACCGCTTCGTGGAGCGGTACTACCGCTGGAGAGCTTCGGCGGTACTACCGCTGGCACAGAACGGAGCAGGTACGGAAGAGAAGGGGCAGCTCCAAAGATGCGAAAGGAAGATGACGGGTGTGATAGGGATGTGTACGTGTTGATTCCACCCTAGTCTTACCAAAGCGGATCCCCTCTTGATAGTACGGTGACTCCTACGAAACTAGTCCAACAACAACAAAACGAAGGAGCTACACTGTCTTGAATAAAACATCGAGGGAAGGAAATCGTCTTGTGCCAATGGATGAATCTCTGAAAGAACTTAACGCACACGATTAGTCCGCAAAAGCATTGTCATCAATCACCAAAACCACTTGGGGATAAATATGCCCTTACAATCTCCCCCTTTTTGGTGGATTGATGACAATACGGGATTTGCACAAGCATGATATAGAGTAAGCGTACAAACCCCACCGTCCTAAAATGTAGATGGGCTCCCCCTAGATGTGTGCTATCTAGATAAGTGCTTTGCACTGCACGGCACACATACTAGGATCAACGCTCCCCCTACATTTTAGAGACAAACAATCTAAGCAAGGTATATGAGAGCAGCATAGATGATATAACAAGAAAAGCAAGCAACTCATAAGCTAGATAGTGACATAGATAATGATACTGGAAAGATAAGGTAGCATATGTCTCACACCATATGACTCGAACTTAGGTCTCACAGACAAACCAACCAAAGCAAATGCGAGGAAAACACGAACACAAGAGACGAAAGACACAAAACGCAAAACCCTAAACTCTCTCCCCCTTTGGCATCGAGACACCAAAAAGGAGAGGGCGTGATGCTACAGCTCCAGGTGAGAGAAAACGAGGGACACACACATCAGAGCCCAGCGGGATCATCGGCGCCACCGTCCTCAGACTGGAAGTGCTCGGCATCAGAATCGGCCCACGGGCAGTGCAGCTGAATCCACTCCTCCTCCTCGGTAAGCTGGTCCTCAGACCCACTGTTAACTGTAGCACCCAACTGACTCATGAGCTCCTTGTGGCGACCTCGGGCCTTCTTCTCAGCCACATGAGTCATGTACTGACCGTGAGACTCCATGCAGAACAACTTCTTCATCTTGAGCTTGAGCTTCTTTGCCCAAGAGGGCTCTGCCTCAGAAGGCATGTAGTCATCATCATCATCATCAGCCCCAGTCTCCTCCTCGGTCTCCATGGCAGTAGCAGACGAAGGAACTCCAGTCCTAGGGGCCTGAGTGCCCCAGTTATCCTTCTTCCTCAGACGCTTGACATCGTGAGAGATCAACTCTCCAGTCTCCAGTAACACCTGGGGATAGACACGATCCTAGGCCTTCTCAATGAGCAGCATGATGAATGGACCATAAATCGGGCACTTGCGCTCGGAGATAGCAGATAGCAGCTCAGACCACATAACATGAGAGATATCCAAGGACTCTCCGGTGTGCCGTCCCTTCTCACGCTGGCAGAAAAGAAGCATGTCCACGAGATAGGAGTGAACCTGGTCCAGATTCCCGATACGAGGGAAAAGAGTCTCTCTGAAGATGCGGTGAAGGATATCCAGATAGGCAGGCAGCTCATAGGCTTCCTTCTTTGTCTCATGGTTGATCCTCAAAGTGCAGTAGGGCCAGAGAGCTTGCTTGTGAGTGGCATTGGGGCGGCCGTGAGGGCGAAAGCCGACAGAAGACTCAAGACCTAGATCTTGCACCCCAATCAACTCCATGAATGCTTTCCACTTGACTGAAAGCAACTTGCCATTGGTCATCCAGGTCAGTGTCCTGTCCTCATCAGTCCCAAGGTGAACCGTGGCATAGAATTGGGCCACAATATCAGCATCATAGTCCTTGTTGAATTTCATGATCCCAAGAATGTTCAGTTGAGTGCACATCTGAAGAGCTTCACCAAAGTATTCAGGATCTTGCTCCATATGGTCGGTGTCGACGGAGTGCACGTTGACATAGAGGTTCTTCTTGGCTTTGAGAACATCGAAGAAGATGGAAAACTGGAACCTGTTCCAGAATGGATGGTTGACCAAAGTGGGATCTTGGTCTGCCTCATACGGGTTGTGGTGGCGCCTTGCCCAGAACTCCTTTGGCGGCATTTCTGGCACGGTTTTACCTGGCTTTGGCTTGACCCCAGGCTTCTTCTAGAGTTGAGGTGGAGGTGGAGCACTTGAAGAACCTCCGGCAGGCTCGGTGGCACGGTAGCGCTTGGACGTGGCACGACCGGGGTTGACACGACGAGCCTGATGCTCAGGGACCTCATCACCTGGAACCACACACAAGAACACGCAAACAACCAGAAAGAACGAGCATAAGCCACAAAACACGAGCAAAAGGATCACTGAAAGGTAGGAATATGGTGGAAATTGGTAGAGGGCGGTAGTACCGCGACCTCCGAGCGGTAGTACCACTCCAAGAGGTAGTACCGCTAGTGGGGAGCGGTAGTACCGCTCCAAGCGGTAGTACCGCTCTAGGGGAGCGGTAGTACCGCTCGAGGCAGGGAAACAGCCGGTTCCAACTGCCGTGATCAGATCCAGTACTACCGTCCTACCATATTCAAGAATACTCCAACCAAACACTAATCCAAAATGTCTAGAAGCATTCTCCATCCTACTCAAGCCTAGATCTGGCCAAAAATCTAGAGATGCAACTGCTATTGCCCCTAAGACGATAGATTGGAAATCTAGACAAAAAGAAACAGGGAATGGGGGCAATACCGGCATCCATGGCAAGAGGACAAGGTGGGGATCGACTCCACCGAAGGGAATGGAGAGGAGCGCCCCGGAGAGGGAGATCCGCCGGAGCCCTCCCGCGGCGCCGGTGCTGAAGAGAGAGAGGAACAGAGCAAGGGGAGGCGAGCGAATGGGTATGGGGGAGAAGAGACTCCCCCTGCCCCCGATATAACCCCCTACCCGCACCTCACAGCGGTAGTACCGCGCTGGAGGGCGGTAGTACCGCTCGGAGCGGTAGTACCGCTCGGAGCGGTAGTACTGCTCGCCACCAGCGGTAGTACCGCTTCAGCAACCGCACGACTTCTAGACCAACGGCCAAAACTCCAAGAAGACGGAAAGGAAAACTAAGAGAAAGAGAAGACCAACAAGGCAATACACACACGCGCAACGGACCAGAAACCACTCAAACAAAAACAACCACACGAAACAGAGCGAGCTCTATCCCCTCTCAAGAGAGGGCGGTGGCCGGAGCCACCTATGTTTGAGTCAATTGGTATGGCACCGCGAAGAATTATCCTTGGGCCCATGACCAAAACTCGTCTTTGAAGCACAAGTACCATCAAAGATGGCTAATGTGAAGAGTAGATCGATTTATGCATAATGGGGGGAGGGAGAGTTCATTGAGAGAACAACACTCCCCCTATGTCCATGCCTACACCTAAACTAGACAACAAGTTGAGTGTGGTGGGGGGTGCACGGGTTCAAGTCACATTGCTCAAATCAATGATATTTAGCTCATGCCTTAACTCGCAAAATCTTGCTTCATCCAAGGGCTTCGTGAAAATATCTGCAAGGTTATCATGAGTGTTGACATACTTGAGCTCAATCTCCCCTCGCCTAATGTGATCCCAGATGAAGTGATACCGAATCTCAATGTGCTTCGTCTTGAAGTGTTGCACCGGGTTGAGAGAAATCTTGATGGCACTTTCATTATCACACCAAAGAGGCACTTTGTCACAAATGACACCGTACCCCTTTAAAGTTTGCCTCATCCATAGGAGTTGAGCACAACAACTACCGGACGCCACATACTCCACTTCGGTGGACGAGAGAGACACACAACTTTGCTTCTTGGAAGACCAACTTACCAAAGAGCAACCAAGAAATTGTCACCCTCCGGAAGTGGACTTCCTATCCACTTTGTCTCCCGCCCAATGAAATCCGTGAAACCTTCAAGCTTGAAGTTTGCTCCTCTTGGGTACCATAAGCCAAAGTTTGGTGTATGAGCCAAATATGAAAGATTCGCTTGACCGCCACATAGTGACTTTCCTTTGGTGCGGCTTGAAAACGTGCGCACATCCCCACACTCAACATGATGTCCGATCTAGATGCACAAAGGTAAAGCAAGGAGCCAATCATGGAGCGATATACCTTTTGATCCACCGCTTTACCATTGGGATCGATGTCAAGTTGGCACTTGGTAGGCATTGGTGTAGTAGCCGGCTTGACATCACTTAGCTTGAATCTTTTAAGCATGTCTTGAGTGTATTTGGCTTGGTTGATGAAGGTTCCTTCTCTTCTTTGTTTGATGTCAAAACCAAGGAAGAACTTCAACTCTCCATCGAAGACATCTTGAACTTGGAGGTCATGAGAGCGGCAAATTCCTCATTGAAAGCTTTGTTAGGAGAACCAAAGATAATATCATCAACATATAGTTGGCATACAAACAACTCCCCTTTGACCTTCTTAGTAAAAAGAGTGGGATCGATTTGTCCTACTTCAAATCCACGATCTTGTAGCAACTCGGTAAGGTGGTCATACCACGCATGTGGGGCTTGTTTAAGGCCATAGAGTGCCTTATCGAGTTGATACACATGATCCGGGAAGTAGGGGTCCTCGAACCCGGGGGGTTGCTTGACATAGACCAACTCATTAATAGGACCATTAAGAAAAGCACTTTTCACATCCATTTGTTGCAACTTAAAGTTGTGATGCGAAGCATAAGCAATCAACAAACGAATGGATTCAAGACGAGCGACGGGAGCAAAGGTTTCACCGTAGTCGATACCCTCGACTTGGGAGTAGCCTTGTGCTACCAATCTTGCCTTGTTGCGAACAATGTTCCCATGAGCATCTTGCTTGTTCTTGAAGATCCATTTGGTCCCAATGACGTTGTGGTCTCCCGATGGCCTTGGCACCAATCTCCATACTTTGTTGTACTCAAAGTTGTTGAGTTCTTCATGCATGGCATTGAGCCAATCCGAGTCTTCGAGCGCCTCATAGACCTTTTGGGGTTCAACACAAGAGACAAACGCGTGATGTTCACAATAGTTTGCTAATTGTCTACGAGTGCTTACCCCCTTTCTTAGGCTTCCAACCACATTTTCCATGAGATGGCCTTGGGTGGTGAGCTTGGAAGCAATCTTCACGGCACGACGCTCTAATTCCTCCTCGGATGTGGAAGGAGGAGGGTTGACTTGATCATCTTGAGCGCCGTCTTGAGCTTGTTCGTGATCTTGAGCTTGCTCTTGATCTTGAACTTGCTCGAGGGGGAGAACTTGACCTTGGGCATCATCTAGAGGTTCACCACCATCTTGAGGTTGATCTTGCCCTTGGTCTTGTTCACGAGGTTGAGGGCCTTCACTTTGTTCTTCGAAAGCGTGTGGGTCTTGATGAGGTGATGGCTCTACTTGAGTAGAGCATTGTCCTTCTCCTTCGGCCACAAGGGGTTCCTCAATGGGTAGAATTTGACCAATACCCATTCTTCTTATGGCTTGGGGAGGAATTTCATCACCTACATCACAAGTACCACTTTGCTCCACTTGGGAGCCGTTATTTTCGTCAAACTCCACGTTACACGTCTCCTCAATGAGTCCGGTGGACTTGTTGAGGACACGGTAAGCATGAGAGTTTGTAGCATAACAAACAAATATGCCCTCATGAGCTCTAGCCTCAAATTTAGACAAACGAACACCTTTCTTGAGAATGAAACACTTACACCCGAACACCCGGAAGTACTTAAGGTTGGGCTTGTTGCCGGTGAGTATCTCATAAGGAGTCTTGTTCAAGCCTTTACGAAGATAGAGCCGATTGGATGCATGACATGCGGTGTTGATGGCTTCGGCCCAAAAGTTGTATGGAGACTTGAACTCCGCCATCATTGTCCTAGCCGCATCCATCAACGTCCGGTTCTTCCTCTCCGCAACACCATTTTGTTGAGGGGTGTATGGAGCAGCATATTGGTGCTTGATCCCCTCATCACTAAGAAACTCATCCAAGGTGTAGTTCTTGAACTCGGTGCCGTTGTCACTTCTTATTGTCAGGATCTTTGCATTGTGTTGACGTTGAGCTTCATTTGCAAAGTCGATGACGGTTTGTTGAGTCTCACTCTTCCTCTTGAAGAAGTATACCCAAGTGTATCTTGAATAGTCATCCACAATCACCAAGCAATACTTTCTTCCTCCAAGACTATCAAAAGATGGAGGCCCAAAGGGATCCATGTGAAGGAGCTCCAAGGGTCTCTTCGAGTAGATGATGGTTGATGGAGGGTGAGCCTTTTCGTGAAGCTTTCCTTCGATACAAGCACTGCAAGCACGATCTTTGGCAAAACTAACATTTGTTAGTCCACGGACATGGTCCCCCTTGAGAAGACTTTGCAAAGATCTCATATTGACGTGGGCTAAATGGCGATGCCAAAGCCATCCCACGTCAACTTTAGCCATTAGGCATGTCGCGGTCTTAGTGGGTCGCTCCGAAAAGTTTATCACATAGAGACCGTTCTCGACATGCCCAACAAAGGCTACTTTAAGAGTCTTGCTCCACAAGAGGGCCACGGTATCAATGTCAAAGAATGTAGCAAAACCCATGAGTGCAAGTTGACGAACGGAAAGCAAATTGTATGCAAGGGACTCAACAAGCATGACTTTCTCGATTGTTAGATCATGAGAAATGACAACCTTGCCAAGACCCAATACCTTAGAATGTGATGCATCACCCCACTCGACATTGGTGGGCATAGATGGAATCTCTTGCACGTCCACCACCAAGTCCTTGCTCCCGGTCATATGATTTGTTGCTCCACTATCGAGCAACCATGATCCCCCACCGGAAGCAAACACCTACAAGAGATCAATGCTTGGTTTTAGGTACCCATTTAGTAATGGGTCCTTTGATGTTAGTAACAAGGGTCTTGGGAACCCAAATAGACCATTCAATGTACTCATAAGGAGAACCAACAAATTTAGCAAAGACATGTCCATCACTAGCACGGCACAACACATATGACGGGTTAAAGTCGCCGGCTTTGTTAGAGGAAATGCTTTTGCCCTTTTGGGCATCAGCTCCCTTCACTTTTTCCTTCTTCTCCTTAGGAGCACCCTCTCCCTCTTTCACAAACGTTTGTTTGAGAGGAGGAGGACGATTGGTCTTATTGTTCTTCTTCTTCTTGCTCTTGGACTTGGGTGCAAACCCAATTCCTTCTTTGGCCACAAATTCCTTTTGATTGCTCAAAAGGTCGTTGAGGTTCTTCTCACCTTGAATGCAAGTCACAAGGCCTTTCTCAAGTTGATCCTTCAACTTGGCATTCTCCTCCACAAGATGCACATGCTCACAACACGGGTTAGTAGCACATGCATTATCAATTAATACCATATGAGGAAAGGTGGCCTTTTCCTTGATTAGCTTAACTTGGAGTTGAGCATGAGACTCTTTAAGGTTAGCATGAGTACCCTTCAAGACCTTGTGGTCAAGTATCTCAAACTCCTCTTTGAGTCTAGCATGATCAACCCCAAGTTTAGCCTTCTCGGAGGTTAGCACACGAGACACGACAAGAGCATGATCAAGATCTTTCTTTAACTTAGCATGGTCATCATTGTGTGACTCCTCAAGAGTCAAACAATGCACACGCTCTTCCTCAAGAGCATTAGAGAGATCCGATATCTCATCGGCATAGTCACGACTATGACCTTCCATCTTGGAGATGGTTTCTTCGTGAGCCTCGATCATGTCATTGGCCTCACCAAGTTGTTCCAAGAGAGCAACAAAGTGCTTCTTGGACTTACCCTTGAGCTTATTCATAAAAGACTCAAATTCATTCACTTCCTCATTAGACTCAACATGTTCATCAATGCAATCCTCCAAGGAGGGATTAGTAATGATGGTGGTTGTGATGTTGGGGGTTACCTTGTTTGAAGCTTTAGCCATGAGGCATTTGGCGGTGATGTTTTCGTTGGGTGAATGAAAGAGAGACACCCGGGGAGTAGTAGCAATGGCAACAGATGCCATGGCCATAGCTTCTTCATTTTCACCATCATTGTCATCCTCTTGGTATTCTTCTTGAACCACCAACCCACGAGTGGGAGTCTTCTTGGCGAAGTTGTTCTTGTTGGGGAAGGACTTGGCTTTGTCTTTTCGGATGAACTTGCCACCATTGTCTTCCCGCTTCTCGTAAGTACAATCCGCAATGAAATGGCTCACATTGCCACAATTGAAGCAAGTTCTAACTCGTTGCTTGCCCTTGACGCCACTTGAGTTGTTCTTGTTGAAGTTGGGTCTTAAACTCTTCTTGCTCCAAAATTGTCTTGAAGCAAGGGTCATGTGCTCATGGTAATCAAATTTGGTGTCTTCGGGGTTGCTTTCCTCATCTTCCACTTCTTCCTCTTCTTCCATAATAACCTTGGCCTTCAAAGCAAGGTTGGGCTTCTTTGCCCTTGAGAATGGAGCACCGCATTGTCGGCCGTCTTGTCCAAGATGCTCATTGCAACGAACTCATCCAACACTTCACTTGAGGTCATGGAGTGGAAGTCCGGTCATTGACGAATGATGGAGGACATGGCCTTGTTGTAGGGCATCATGGCCTTGAGGAACTTTCGCTTGATCCAATTGTCATATGTGTCCTTGCTTCCATGATCTCGGAGTGCGACCGCGAGTTTGGTCACTCTTCGAAAGAGCTCACGAGGTTCTTCATCTTCTTTCATTACAAACTCATCGGCTTCATCTTGCACCACTTCATAGTTGGAGCGTTGAATGCTAGCACTTCCTCGATAGAGACCCTCGACACATTTCCATGCTTCTTTAGCCATGGCATGGGGTCGAAGATGAGGGAGATCTTCGGGAAGGATTGCATCTTGGATGATGAAGAGAGAACTCTCATTGAATTGATTGTCCACGGCTTCTCGAGGGGTGAAGTTGCTTGGGTCATGAGGATAAAAACCTTCTTCAATGATTCTCCAAAGGTTAGTGTTCACATGCTTTAAATGACGCTTAAAGCGATATACCCAAGAATCAAAATCTTCATGTTTCTCATATTTAGGAGGAGGACCGGCATGATTCAAATGAGTGGAGGGGATTGGCCCTCCATAAATTGGAGGTTCCACATGGGCAAAGATGCCGGTACCATTTCTACCACTAATAGAAGGACTCTTTTCAATGTTAGCTTCCCCCTTGTCGGAGGTATCATCCGTCACCTTGTTGGTGGGATCACCCACTTTCATCGGCGAGGTAGATTGTTTAAGTCCTTCTAGGAATTCCTTAAACATGTCCTTGACCTCGGTCGTCATGGAGGTTTTCAATGTTTCCAAAGCCACATTGAATTCCTCACGTGAGATCGAGTTACCCCCATCTCCCGTAGATGAGATCGGATTTGCACCGGAGTGCTCTCCCACCTCATCTACGACATCAACCATACTCTTCGGACGGTAAAGCCCTTAAAAAGAGACGAGGCTCTGATACCAATTGAAAGGATCGATATGGTTGACTAGATGCGGGTGAATAGGCAACTAACAATTTTTAAGCTTTTCTTTACCAAATTAAACTTTGCAACAAAATAGGTTGTCTAGATGTGCAACTAAGTGAGCAACCTATATGATGCAATAACAACTAGCACACATGCAAGCAAAGGATGTAAAACAAGTAGGCTTGCAAAAGTAAACGCACGAAATAACCAAGAGTGGAGCCGGTGGAGACGAGGATGTGTTACCGGAGTTCCTTCCTTTTAAAGGGAAGTACGTCTCTGTTAGAGCGGTGTGGAGGCACAATGCTCCCAAAGAAGCCACTAGGGCCACCGTATTCTCCTCACGCCCTCACGCAATGCGAGATGCCGTGATTCCAGTATTGGTGCCCTTGAAGGCGGCGACCGAACCTTTACAAACAAGGTTGGGGCAATCTCCACAACAATTGGAGGCTCCCAACAACACCACGAAGCTTCACCACAATGGAGTATGGCTTCGAGGTGACCTCAACCGTCTAGGGTGCTCAACACCCAAGAGTAACAAGATCCGCGAGGGATAAGTGGGGGGAATCAAATTTCTCTTGGTGGAAGTGTAGATCTGGGCCTTCTCAACCAATCCCGAGCAAATCAACAAGTTTGATTGGCTAGGGAGAGAGATCGGGCGAAAATGGAGCTTGGAGCAACAATGGAGCTTTGGGGGAAAGAGGTGGTTCAACTTGGAGGAAGAAGACACCTTTATATAGTGGGGGAACAATTCCAACCGTTACCTCACTATACATCCCCGCACAGAGCGGTACTACCGCTAGGGCAGGGCGGTACTACCGCTGAGAGCGGTACTACCGCTCCCTACCCAGCGGTACTACTGCACTGGCGAGGAGGACAGGGCCCTGGCCCCAGAGCGGTACTACCGCGGGAGAAGAGCGGTACTACCGCTTCTACTACCGCTTCTAGTACCGCAAAACCCGACACGAGAAAACACCGGTCTCGAATCGAGGCGGTAGTAGCGCGGAACAGCTGCGGTACTATGGCCGAAGCCCGCAAGCGGTACTACCGCCCTGCGGAGTGGTACTACCGCTGAGAGCGGTACTACCGCTTCGTGGAGCGGTACTACTGCTGGAGAGCTTCGGCGGTACTACCGCTGTAGACCGTGGTACTACCGCTGGCACAGAACGGAGCAGGTACGGAAGAGAAGGGGCAGCTCCAAAGATGCGAAAGGAAGATGACGGGTGTGATAGGGATGTGTACGTGTTGATTCCACCCTAGTCTTACCAAAGCGGATCCTCTCTTGATAGTACGGTGACTCCTACGAAACTAGTCCACCAACAACGAAACGAAGGAGCTACACCGTCTTGAATAAAACACCGAGGGAAGGAAATCGTCTCATGCCAATGGATGAATCTTTGAAAGAACTTAACGCACACGATTAGTCCGCAAAAGCATTGTCATCAATCACCAAAACCACTTGGGGATAAATATGCCTTTACACTAAGGTTGATGCAATTGAGAAAATGCCATGTCCTAAAGATATAAAAGGTATTCATAGTTTCCTAGGTCATGCTGGTTTCTATAAGAGATTTATCAAAGACATTTCTAAAATTTCTAGGCCTCTCACTAGTCTTTTGCAAAAGGATATTCCTTTTGTTTTTTATGATAATTGTTTAGAAGCTTTTCAAACACTCAAGAAAGCCTTAATTTCTGCACCTATTGTTCAACCACCTGATTGGAACTTGCCTTTTGAAATTATGTGTGATGCTAGTGATTATGTTGTTGGTGTTGTTCTAGGACAAAGAGTTAATAAGAAATTGAATGTTATTCATTATGCTAGTAAAACTCTAGACAGTGCTCAAAGAAATTATGCTACTACTGAAAAAGAACTCTTAGCTGTGGTGTTTGCTTGTGATGAATTTAGACCTTATATTGTTGATTCCAAAGTAACTGTTCACATAGACCATGCTGCTATTAAATATCTTATGGAAAAGAAAGATGCTAAACCTAGACTTATTCGTTGGGTTCTCTTGTTACTAGAATTTGATTTACATATCATTGATAGAAAAGGAGCTGAGAACCCCGTAGCTGATAACTTGTCTAGGCTTGAAAATGTGCTTGATGAGCCACTACCTATTGATGATAGTTTTCCTAATGAGCAGTTGGCTGCAATAAATGTTGCTAATAGTACTCCTTCATATGCGGACTATACTAATTACATTGTTGCTAAATATTTACCACCTAGATTTACATACCAAGAAAAGAAAAAATTCTTCTATGATTTCAGACATTACTTTTGGGATGACCCACATCTTTATAAATAAGGAGTACTAGATGGTATTATTAGACGTTGTGTACCTGAGCATGAACAGGGACAAATCCTACGGAAATGTCACTCCGAAGCTTATCGAGGGCATCATGCTTGAGATAGAACTGCTCACAAGGTATTGCAGTTTGGATTTTATTGGCCTACTCTCTTCAAGGATGCCCGTAAGTACGTCTCATCTTGTGATGAATGTCAAAGAATATGTAATATCAGTAAGCGTCAAGAAATGCCTATGAATTATTCACTTGTTGTTGACCCATTTGATGTTTGGGGATTTGATTACATGGGACCTTTTCCTTCCTCAAATGGGTATACACATATTTTGGTTGTTGTTGATTATGTTACTAAATGGGTAGAAGCTATTCCAACCAGTAGTGCTGATCACAACACCTCAATTAAAATGCTTAAGGAAGTTATTTTCCCAAGGTTTGGGGTCCCTAGATATTTAATGACTGATGGTGGTTCACACTTTATTCATGGTGCTTTTTGTAAAATGCTTGCCAAGTATGATGTTAACCATAGAATTGCATCACCTTATCATCCTCAGTCTAGTGGTCAAGTTGAACTTAGCAATAGAGAAGTAAAATTAATCTTGCAAAAGATTGTCAGTAGGTCCAGGAAAAATTGGTCTAAGAAATTACATGATGCACTTTGGGCTTATAGGACAGCATATAAAAATCCTATGGGTATGTCTCCTTATAAAATGGTCTATGGAAAGGCTTATCATTTGTGTCTTGAGTTAGAACATAAAGCATATTGGGCAATCAAAGAACTCAATTATGATTTCAAACTTGCTGGTGAAAAGAGATTATTTGATATAAGCTCATTAGATGAATGGAGAACCCAAGCTTATGAAAATGCAAAATTATTCTATCGAGGAGGTTTACCAATCTGGAGCAATCAAAATAAATAATTTCGAAGGTACTAACCCGAAGGTTGTCAATGGGAAACGAATAAAGCATTATATCTCAGGTACACCAATTAATGTTGAAAGTAATATTATCCAAACTTTGACACCGGAAGAACACATAAAAGAGTCCTTTCGGAACACTCCAGAATCGTGAAAATAAGGAGGTACGTGATACGGTAAGTAAACAAACTCTGAAAAATCCGCAAAATTATTTTTTATCAGTTTTGGAATATTTAAGAATTTTGGAAATAAATAAACTTCCAGGAAGCGTCCCCTGGTGGGCACAACCCACCTGGGCGTGCCAAGCAATAAAGAAACTTCCAGGAAGCGTCCCCTGGTGGGCACAAGACACCAGGGCGCGCCAGGCTTGCCTGGCACGCCCAGGTGGGTTGTGCCCACCTGGGACACCTTCTAGACTCTGTTTTTCTTTCGTATACTTGTCCCCCAAGATAAAAAATCTATACATACGTCCCGAACCTGTTAACCATCGTATCACGGAGAAATCCTCTGTTCTCTTTTCTTGCTATTTTCTGACAGATTCAACTAGACCCACATCATGTCTTCCTCACCCTTCAACAATGGAGAAGGAGACATATGGTTGGTTCAGGAAGATCTAAGGGGGGATGAAGCTGAAGAGGTTGCTATGGAGGAAGAAGAGAAAAATCCCTCTGGGATTCATCCTCCGGCCTCTGAGTGGGGTACACTAGCTGGCATCTCCATTCACCCTAATCCTCATCCAGCCATGGGATCATCGACCAATCAAGCAAGCCTGGAGGTGCAAGAAGATCTCCCATCCAGGAGGCCCTTACACAGGTTACATCGTAACAATTTTCATAATTTGATTCACAATTATGGGTTCGAGAACACTCCTCGTAGGCACATACCATCCAACTGGGACATATCTCGGCCAAGAGAAAATAGTGCATGAACCAAACCATGGGGCCCTGAGAATAAACATATAATGGCTGAGGTGAAGAAAAACAGTGAACTAATTCATCAAGCCCTTCGGGAGATTCAAGGTTTGAAGGATCTACTTATGGTTATATTGGAGAATACTTCTTCATTACCACCACCATCTTCTTCACCACCAAAGGAGAATTGAGTATCGGGTATGGGCACTCCCCTTGGCTTCCGCCAAGCTTGGGGGAGGTGCCCCTGTATCGTATCATCCCACTTTCTTTTTGATTTTACTTATTTTAGTTCGATCTTTTTCTTTAGATGAATAAAAGTTTAGATTGATCCTTTCTTCTTTGAGAGTTTGCTTAGTGATTTATCATTGTAATCATGTGCAAGTTATATAATAAAGTTTAGTTCGAGTTTTTGCTTTCTTTACTTTCAAGTTGCAAATAAAGAAAAGATATAAGAAAGGAAAAAGAGAAAGGAAATAAATAGAAGAAAGGAAATAAATCAATAAGATCATATACTAATTCTATGGTAGGTGATGGCACCACATAAGGAAAAGTATAAGTAGAAAATTTTATTAGAGATTGACAAACATAGCATTAGTCAATGATGCAACTCATGAAAGAATTAATAAGAGAAGAGAAGATTCACATATAAGTATACTATCCTAGAAATCTTTTGTGATTGTGAGCACTAATCAAAATATTATATGCCAAAATTGTTGACGTTGGACAAGGAAGACAACTTAATGGTTTATGTTTGTTTATATTCACATAGAAGTCATATTGTCATAGATCCTTTAACATGTGATGCTTGCCCCCTATCTTTGCTAGCCAAAAATTCCCCCACTAAGTAGAGATACTACTTGTGCATCCAAAAACCCTTAAACCCAAATCTTACTTTCAAGTGTCCACCATACCTACCTAGGGATTGAGCAAGATCCCTCAAGTACGTTGTCATCGGTGCAAAAGGGCAATAAAAATTGCTTCTAAATGTGTGAGATCATTTAGTGTAAGAGAAAAATGAGCGTTGCATGAACTTGTGATGGTGAAGAATAAAAGCGACAGACTGGATAATAAAGGTCGCTATCACAAGGGGCAATGTAACATGACGTTCTTTTGCACTAAGGGATTGAGCATACAAACAAGTAAGCGCATGGCAACCTCTGCTTCCCTCTATGAAGGGCCTATCTTTTACTTCTATGTATTTACTTTTATGCAAAGAGTCAAAGTTTTCCTTCCATTCCTTTTTATTTTTCTCCTTTGGCAAGCATCATGTGGTGAGGAAAGATCTAGGCACATATGTCTAGTTGAATATAGATAGCATGAGTTATTATTGTTGACATCACCCTTGAGGTGAATATGTTGGGAGGCGAAACTATAAGCCCCTACCTTTCTATGTGTCCGATTGAAACGGTTTGCTCATGTGTACGCGGTGAGTGTTAGCAATCATAGAAGACTATATGATGGTTGAGTATGTGGACTTGCCTAAAGGCTCCGACACATGACCCTTCCTGAAAAGATGATGAATTGTAGTTGCAAAGTTGATTGAGAACATAGTTTGTTGGTTTCTAATAGAGTTTTTGCTTTATACTTCGATTGTGTGACCAACTGTTACTTATTCATGAGAAGTGTATGATAAAAGTTCTATGATAAAAGTCTTATGTTTAAATTTGTTGCTGTTATAATAATCAACATGATGCTTCCATGTCCGTATTTTGTTTTCATCGACACCTCTCTCTCAAAGCATGTGGACATGTTTTTCGATTTTGGTTTTCGCTTGAGGACAAGCGAGGTCTAAGCTCGGGGGAGTTGATACGTCCATTTTGCATCATGTTTTCTTACTATTATTTATAATGTTTTATCCATAATAATGCTTTTTGGAGTAATTCTAATGCCTTTTCTCTCATAATTTGCAAGGTACACACCAAGAGGGAGAATTCCAGCAGCTGGAAATCTGGACCCGAAAAAGCTACGTCAGGCTACCTATTCTGCACAACTCCAAATAAGCTGAAACTTCACGGAGATTATTATGGAATATTTAAGAATTATTGGAGCAAATAACTACTAGAGGGGGCCCACCAGGTGGGCACAACCCACCTGGGCGCGCCAGGGAGCCCAGGCGCGCCCTGGTGGGTTGTGCCCTCCTCGGCCCACCTCCAGTGCCCATCTTCTAGTATATAGGTCATTTTGACCTAGAAAAAATAAGGGAGGACTTTCGGGACGGAGCACTGCCGTCTCGAGGCGGAACTTGGGCAGGAGCACTTTTGCCCTCCGGCGGAACGATTCCACCGGGGGAACTTCCCTCCCGGAGGGGGGAATCATCGTCATCATCATCACCAACAATTCCCCCATCTTGGGGAGGGCAATATCCATCAACATCTTCAACAGCACCATCTCATCTCATACCCTAGTTCATCTCTTGTGTTCAATCTTGTTACCGGAACTATAGATTGGTGCTTGTGGGTGACTAGTAGTGTTGATTACATCTTGTAGTTGATTACTATATGGTTTATTTGGTGGAAGATTATATGTTCAGATCCATTAAGATATTTAATACTCCTCTGATCATGAGCATGTTTATTATTTGTGAGTAGTTACTTTTGCTCTGAAGGTCACGGGAGAAATCATGTTGCAAGTAATCATGTGAATTTGATATGTGTTCGATATTTTGATAGTATGTCTATATGTTGTTATTCCCTTAGTGGTGTCATGTGAATGTCGACTACATGACACTTTACCATATTTGGGCCTAAGGGAATGCATTGTGGAGTAGCAATTAGATGATGGGTTGCGAGAGTGATAGAAGCTTAACCCGGTTTATGCGCTATTTCGTAAGGGACCGATTGGATCCAAAAGTTTAATGCTATGGTTAGAATTTATTCTTCATACTTTTCTCGTAGTTGCAGATGCTTGCGGGAGGGTTAATCATAAGTAGGAGGCTTGTTCAAGTAAGAACAGCACCTAAGCACCGGTCCACCCACATATCAAATTATCAAAGTAGCGAACACAAATTAAACCAACATGATGAAAGTGATTAGATGAAATCCATGTGTACCCTCAAGAATGCTTTGCTTATCATAAGAGACCATTTTGGCCTGTCCTTTGCCTCAAAAGGATTGGGCTACCTTGCTGCATATTTGTTACTACTATCGTTACTTGCTCGTTACAATTTATCTTGCTATCAAACTATACTACTTACAATTTCAGCACTTGCAGACATTACCTTACTGAAAACTACTTGTCATTTCCTTCTGCTCCTCGTTGGGTTCGACACACCTACTTATCAAAAGAGTTACAATTGATCCCCTATACTTGTGGGTCATCAGTGACAACTGTTTTTGTAGTGGAAAAAATGCACATATCTTAGGCAGATCTTAGCGGGGGTAGAAGACCCTTTTTAGTGGTGTAGAATGACCATTTTTAGTTCTTATTTTCTTTCTGTTCCTTTTATATATTTTATGAGACCATGAACATGTACTGAACTAGTTGTAATGGTTTATGCGAATCTTGTTTTTGTGTGAATCTTGATTGAGAAACATATGCATGTCACTGCTAGTGGCAACAAACACTCTTTTTTGGGTGTGAAGTTACATGAAAACAATGCAAAAACATGTTGAATACAAAGCTTTGCTAAAGCACACGGAAGTTGCCTTATTTTCTAACAATAGTTGCCCCTTTTTCCCCACTGGATATGAATGATCTTTCCTACTTTTTTTGCAATTGCTCAATCAACACAATAGAATTGCCATTAATTACATGACTAGTTGCACATTTTTACACGCATCTATAGACCCTAACAGAGGGGGAATCTGCTTCGATTCCCCCCTATTTTGTTAAATGATGCCCCGTAATTGCTCAGCTTACAAGTTTTGTTGCTCAGTGTCATTACATGATTTTTTATCATTTTTATTTTTGCAAATTGATGTCTGCTAGGACTACATTGGTATTTCCCCAAAGAGGAAGGGATGATGCAGCACAACGACGGTAGGTATTTTCCTCAGTGAAGAAACCAAGGTTATCAAACCAGTAGGAGAACCAAGCAACACAACGTAAACAGCCCCTGCACACAAATAATAACCATTCGCAACCCGGCGTGTTAAAGGAGTTGGCAATCCCTTTCGAGTAACGGTGATGTCTACTACACAACCTTCTTCTTGTAGATGTTGTTGGGCCTCCAAGTGCAGAGGTTTGTAAAATAGCAGCAAATTTCCCTCAAGTGGATGACATAAGGTTAATCAATCTGTGGGAGGCATAGAATGAAGATGGTCTCTCTCAAGCAACCCTGCAACCAAATAACAAAGAGTCTCTTGTGTCCCCAACACACCCAATACAATGGTAAATTGTATAGGTGCACTAGTTCGGCGAAGAGATGGTGATACAAGTGCAATATGGATGATAGATATGGGTATTTGTAATCTGAAATTATAAAAACAGAAAGGTAACTAATGATAAAAGTGAGCAAAACGGTATTGCAATGGTAGGAAACAAGGCCTAAGGTTCATACTTTCACTAGTGCAAGTTCTCTCAACAATAACAACATAACTGGATCATATAACTATCCCTCAACATGCAACAAAGAGTCACTCCAAAGCCACTAATAGCGGAGAACAAACGAAGAGATTATGGTGATCTATTCAAGAGTCCGTAGTAAAATAACATGAAGCTATTCTTTCCGTTCAATCTATCATAGAGTTCATACTAGAATAACACCTTAAGACACAAATCAACCAAAACCCTAATGTCACCTAGATACTCCATTGTCACCTCAAGTATCTGTGGGCATGATTATACGATATGCATCACACAATCTCAGATTCATCTATTCAACCAACACAAAGTACTTCAAAGAGTGCCCCAAAGTTTCTACCGGAGAGTCAAGACAAAAACGTGTGCCAACCCCTATGCATAGGTTCATGGGCGGAACCCGCAAGTTGATCACTAAAACATACATCAAGTAGATCACGTGATATCCCATTGTCACCACAGATAAGCACGGTAAGACATACATCAAGTGTTCTCAAATCCTTAAAGACTCAATTCGATAAGATAACTTCAAGAGGAAAACTCAGTTCATCACAAGAGAGTAGAGGGGGAGAAACATCATAAGATCCAACTATAATAGCAAAGCTCGCGATACATAAAGATCGTGCCATAGAGAGAACACGAGAGAGAGAGAGAGAGAGAGATCAAACACATAGCTACTGGTACATACCCTCAGCCCTGAGGGTGAACTACTCCCTCCTCGTCATGGAGAGCGCCAGGATGATGAAGATGGCCACCGGTGATGGATTCCGCTTCTGGCAGGGTGCCGGAACGTGCTCCCGAGAGATTTTTGGTGGCTATAGAGGCTTGCGGCGGCGGAACTCCTGATCTATTGTCCTTCTATGGTTTTAGGGTATATGGTAATATATAGGCGAAAGAAGTCAATCGGGGGAGCCACGAGGGGCCCACGATGGTGGAGGGCGCGCCCCCTATCTCGTGGCCTCCTTGACACTTCCCTGGCTTGCACTCCAAGTTCCCGGGATTGCTTCTATTCCAAAAAATTTCTGAAGGTTTCATTCGGTTTGGACTCCGTTTGATATTCCCTTTCTTTCAAACACTGAAATAGGCAAGAAAACAACAATATGGGTTGGGCCTCCGGTTAGTAGGTTAGTCCCAAAAGTAATATAAAAGTGTATAATAAAGCATGTAATCATTCAACACAGATAATAAAATAGCATGAATGCTTCATAAATTATAGATACGTTGGAGACGTATCAGCATCCCCAAGCTTAATTCCTGCTCGTCCTCGAGTAGGTAAATGATAAAAGAAAGAATTTATGAAGTGTGAATGCTAGAAGGTGCACAAGTTTGATCAATGATAATTTCAATCACCTTTTCTAGCATGATTATATGTCATAATAGTAGCTCATCTCATAAAACTTCTCAAGATCAAGTAACAAGCTATTCACATGTTAAAGCATAGACCATAAACTTTCTTGAAAACTAGTAAACTTCATTCTTAGTCATCAAACAATTACAATTCATCTTATTTTCAGGAAGGGTCTATGTCAGAGCTTTGATTTAGCAAACTCCACATACTCAACTATCATATAGTGTTCGACAATTGCTAACACTCACGCAATACTTATGGTTATGGAGTTTTAATCGGACACTAAGAAAGATAGGGGCTTATAGTGTTGCCTCCCAATGTATTCACCTTTGGGTGATGTCAACAATAATAGTTCATGCTAACTTACATCCAATTGGATATATCAGGATCCTTCCAACACGAGGTGCTTGCCAAAGGATAAAATGAAAAAGGGAAAGGTGAAGATCACCTTGACTCTTGCATAAAGTAAAAGACATAAAGTAAAAGATAGGCCCTTCGTAGAGGGAAGCAGAGGTTGGCATGCGCTTTTATGGTTGGATGCACACAAAAGAACGTCACTTTATATTGCCACTTGTATATGGACCTTTATTATGCAGTCTGTCGCTTTTATTGCTTCCATAACAAGATCGTACATATTTAGAGAGCATTTTTTATTGCTTGCACCGATGACAACTTACTTGAAGGATCTTACTCAATCCATAGGTAGGTATGGTGGACTCCCATGGCAAAACTGGGTTTAAGGATATTAGGAAGCACAAGTAGTATCTCTACTTGGTGCAAGGAATTTGGCTAGCATGAGGGGGAAAGGCAAGCTCAGCATGTTTGAATGATCCATGACAATATAGTTTAACTGAGATGTGAGAAAACATAACCCATTACGTTGTCTTCCTTGTCCAACATCAACTCTTTAGCATGTCATACATAATGAGTTCTCACAATTATAAAAGATGTCTAAGATAGTATATTTATATGTGAAATCTCTCTTCCTTCAATATTCTTTCATGAATTGTTCAAGTGACCAATACAATGCTTGCTAAGCTTCAATAAATTTACAACCTCTACTTCTTAGATGTGAAGTCATTACTCCCCATGGGATAAGCAAATGAAACAAATATAATTTCATATTTATGACATTCAACTCATTCAACCATTTACTCATAGGATATAAGTGAAGCACACGAGTAAATGACAAACTACTTCCAAAAATATATGAGTGAAGATCAATGAGTAGCTAAATAATTATGTAACTATGTGAAGACTCTCTCTCTCATTTAAGAATTTCAGATCTTGGTATTTTATTCAAACAGCAAACAAAACAAAATAAAATGGCATTGCAAGGATAGCACAACTCATGTGAAGAAGCAAAAACTTAGGCTCAACCAATATTAACCGATAGTGGTTGAAGAAGAAAGGTGGGATGCCTACCGGGGCATCCCCAAGCTTAGATGTTTGAGACTTCTTGAAATATTACCTTGGGGTGCCTTTGGCATCCCCAAGCTTGAACTTTTGTGTCTCCTTAATTCCTCTCATATCATGGTTTCTCTTTTTATCAAAAGCTTCATCCACACCAAACTCAACAAGAACTCGTGAGATAGGTTAGTATAAACCAATGCAAAACCTTATCATTTTCTACTGTAACAAATCACTAAAATTATTATTCAACATTGCATAGTAAATGTCTCTGCATATTTAATACTCCTATCCTCAAATAGAATCATTAAACAAGCAAACATATGCAAACAATGCAAACATAACAGCACTCTGCCAAAACAGTATAGTGTGTAAAGAATGCAAGAGTATCAATACTTCCCTGACTCCAAAAATTATGAGAAAAATTCTATGCTATATAAGATTTATCAGATCTTATTATACAAAAAGTTTAAACATTATATCATGCTCTGACTTTTCTAGGGAATTTTTGCAACAGCGGTAAACTTTCTGTTTTGAAACAACAACATGTATACTAGCAAAATAAGCATGGCAAAGGCTATCCTTGACATTTTTATTGAAAATAAAGATGCAAAAACAGCAAGCAAATACTAACAAAAGAAAATGACGCTCCAAGCAAAACACATATCATGTGGTGAATAAAAATATAGCTCCAAGTAAAGTTATCGATGTATGAAGACGAAAGAGGGGATGTCATCCGGGGCATTCCCAAGCTTAGGCTCTTGGTTGTCCTTGAATATTACCTTGGGGTGCCTTGGGCATCCCCAAGCTTAGGCTCTTGACACTCCTTATTCCATGGTCCATTGAATCTTTACCCAAAACTTGAAAACTCCACAACACAAAACTCAACAGAAAACTCGTAAGCTCCGTTAGTATAAGAAAATAAAACCACCACTTAGGTACTGTAATCAACTCATTCTAAATTCATATTGGTGTAATATCTAATTTATTCTAACTTCTCTATGGTTCATACACTCCGATACTACTCGCAGATTCATCAAAATAAGTAAACAACATATAGAAAACAGAATCTGTCAAAAACAGAACAGTCTGTAGTAATCTGTATCAAACGTATGCTTATGGAACTCCAACAATTCTACCAAATTAGGAACACCTGAGAAATTTGTGTAACAATACAGATCAAAAATGATCAAAATCACGTTTATGTGAATTAACAAAACTAATTTACTGGGCGCAAAAGTTTCTGAATTTCAGCAGGATCAACACAACTATCACCGTAAGCTATCCTAAAGGTCTTACTTGGCACTTTATTGAAACAAAAGCTATAAAACATGATTACTACAGTATCATAATCATGTGAACACACAAAAACAGTAACGATAAATATTGGGTTGTCTCCCAACAAGCGTTTTTCTTTAATGTCTTTCTAGCTAGGCATGATGATGACAATGATGCTCACATAAAAGATAAGAATTGAAACATAAAGAGAGCATCATGAAGCATATGACTAGCACATTTAAGTCTAACCCACTTCCTATGCATAGGGATTTTGTGAGTAAACAACTTATTGGAACAATAATCAACTAGCATAGGAAGGTAAAACAAGCATAACTTCAAGACTTTAAGCACATAGAGAGGAAACTTGACATTATTGCAATTCCTACAAGCATATGTTCCTCCCTCATAATAATTTTCAATAGCATCATGAATGAATTCAACAATATAAACAGCACCTAAAGCATTCTTTTCATGATCTACAAGCATAGAAAAATTACTACTCTCCACATAAGCAAAATCCTTCTCATTCGGAATAGTGGGAGTATCATAAGAGACTTGAATACTATAAATTGTTTCCACATTAAAAGAGTAATGTTCAGAAAAAGGGTAATTATAATCATGACAAGTTTTATAAATATAATCATCATTACTTTTTATAGCATAAGTTTCATCACAATAATCATCATAAGTAGCAACTTCGTTCTCATCATGATCGATTGAAATCTCTTCCAAGATAGTGGAATCATCACTAAATAAAGTTGACACTCTTCCAAATCCACTTTCATATTCATCACAATAAGATTCAACATCCTCCAAAATAGTGGGATCACTAATTCCTAAAGTTGATACTCTTCCAAACCCACTTTAATCAATATAATCCATAGGTAAAAGGCATGCTATCATCATAACAACTTTGCATATCAAAACTTGGGAGGCTAAAAATATCATCATTAATCATAGCATCCCCAAGCTTGGGACAAACACTAATTTCAGCAAATACATTCTCAAATATGTCATCCTCATCAAACATAGCTTCCCCAAGCTTGGGCCCTTTCATATCATAAGCATAATCAATCTCATCATTAATAGTATGGATAGCACCAATAGTATAGCAATTACCATCATCACAATGAGTAGTAGGAGCAACATCATTTGAGAGAGATACCTTTTTACCTTTGTTGCTCCGTCTTTTCTTTTTTTCACATTATGTGTGGGCTCAACCTTCTTCTCTCAGCTCCTTATTGATGAGATTGGTTGAATAGAAAGCTCCTCCTCGTTACCTGACTCATCATAAGAAATAATAGGAGGATATTGGGAAGTCTCTTCCCTTTCATAAGTATTCTCATCATCTTCTATTTGCTTTCTTTTCTTTCTGTAATTGGCAATGTAAGGATTTTCAATGCAATTCACCGCACAATCCATATAAATATCCTCTAGATCAAAATCAAGAAATCTATCAAGATTAAATTTTGGAATACCCTCAGTTATACGTTTCATTTCTTCATACCCCAAAAGAAGACTAAGCTCTTTATGATGCTCAAGGGTAATCAAGTTAGCACAATTTTTGGACACGATTCGATCATGAAACAGTTTGCATTGGAGATTTAAATGACCATGTTCATTGCAAAGTTCACAAGGAGCGCGAAAAATATTGAATTTTTCAGCACAAACATCAAGACTTTCTTGCCACAATTTAGTTTCTAAATGCTTATGCCTCTTGCAATATCTATCTTCCCTATTTGGTGTGTGCTTGCAAACCCAATCTACTCCAACAAAATCAACATGCTTATAAGAGACATTTTCATCATAACTAGTGCAATCATCATTAGTACTATGGATATTCAAAGAGTTCATACTAACAACATTGCAATCATGCTCATCATTCAAAGATTTAGAATCAAACATTCTATAGATTTCTTCTTCTAACACTTGAGCACAATTTTCCTTCTCACCATTCTCATGAAAGATATTAAAAAGATGAAGCGTATGAGACAAACTCAAATCCATTTTTTTGTAGTTTTCTTTTATAGACTAAACTAGTGATAAAACAAGCAACAAAAAGATTCGATTGCAAGATCTAAAGATATACCTTCAAGCACTCACCTCCCCGGTAATGGCGCCAGAAAAGAGCTTAGTTTGACGGGGTGTGAGTGCCGCTTACCTAGCCTCCCCGGCAACGGCGCCAGAAAAGATCGTGATGTCTACTACACAACCTTCTTCTTGTAGACGTTGTTGGGCCTCCAAGTGCAGAGGTTTGTAGGACAGTAGCAAATTTCCCTCAAGTGGATGACCTAAGGTTTATCAATCCGTGGGAGGCGTAGGATGAAGATGGTCTCTCTCAAGCAACCCTGCAACCAAATAACAAAGAGTCTCTTGTGTCCCCAACACACCCAATACAATGGTAAATTGTATAGGTGCACTAGTTCGGCGAAGAGATGGTGATACAAGTGCAATATGGATGATAGATATGGTATTTGTAATCTGAAATTATAAAAACAGAAAGGTAACTAATGATAAAAGTGAGCACAAACGGTATTGCAATGGTAGGAAACAAGGCCTAAGGTTCATACTTTCACTAGTGCAAGTTCTCTCAACAATAATAACATAACTGGATCATATAACTATCCCTCAACATGCAACAAAGAGTCACTCCAAAGCCACTAATAGAGGAGAACAAACGAAGAGATTATGGTAGGGTACGAAACCACCTCAAATTTATCCTTTCTGCTCGATCTATTCAAGAGTCTGTAGTAAAATAACATGAAGCTATTCTTTCCGTTCAATCTATCATAGAGTTCATACTAGAATAACACCTTAAGACACAAATCAACCAAAACCCTAATGTCACCTAGATACTCCATTGTCACCTCAAGTATCCGTGGGAATGATTATATAATATGCATCACACAATCTCAGATTCATCTATTCAACCAACACAAAGTACTTCAAAGAGTGCCCCAAAGTTTCTACCGGAGAGTCAAGACGAAAACGTGTGCCAACCCCTATGCATAGGTTCATGGGTGGAACCTGCAAGTTGATCACCAAAACATACATCAAGTAGATCATGGGATATCCCATTGTCACCACAGATAAGCACGACAAGACATACATCAAGTGTTCTCAAATCCTTAAAGACTCAATCCGATAAGATAACTTCAAGAGGAAAACTCAATTCATCACAAGAGAGTAGAGGGGGAGAAACATCATAAGATCCAACTATAATAGCAAAGCTCGCGATACATCAAGATCGTGCCATAGAGAGAACACGAGAGAGAGAGAGAGAGAGAGAGAGAGAGAGATCAAACACATAGCTACTGGTACATACCCTCAGCCCCGAGGGTGAACTACTCCCTCCTCGTCATGGAGAGCGCCGGGATGATGAAGATGGCCACCGGTGATGGATTCCCCCTCCGGCAGGGTGCAGGAACGGGCTCCCGAGAGGTTTTTGGTGGCTACAGAGGCTTGCGGCGGCGGAACTCCCAATCTATTGTCCTTCGATGGTTTTAGAGTATATGGGAATATATAGGTGAAAGAAGTCGGTCGGGGGAGCCACGAGGGGCCCACGAGGGTGGAGGGCGCGCCTAGGGGGTGGGCGCGCTCCTCTATCTCGTGGCCTACTCGACGCTTCCCTGGCTTGCACTCCAGGTTCCCGGGATTGCTTCTGTTCCAAAAATAACTTTTTCGAAGGTTTCATTCTGTTTGGACTCCGTTTGATATTCCTTTTATTCGAAACACTAAAATAGGCTAGAAAACATCAATATGGGTTGGGCCTCCGGTAAGTAGGTTAGTCCCAAAAGTAATATAAAAGTGTATAATAAAGCCCGTAATCATTCAAAACAGATAATAAAATAGCATGAATGCTTCATAAATTATAGATACGTTGGAGACGTATCAAACGGCGCCAGAGATGGCTCGTGGATGGGAGAAAGTTGTAATAGATTGATAGATCGAACGCCATATAAAATAAGTAATAATAAAATGTAGCAAGGTATTTTTGTGTTTTTAGTTTAATAGATCTGAAAATAAATGCAAAGGAAAAGTAGATCGCAAAGGCAAATATATGAGAAAGAGACCCGGGGCCGTAGGTTTCACTAGTGGCTTCTCTCAAGAAAAATAGCAAACGGTGGGTGAACAAATTATTGTTGGGCAATTGATAGAACTTCAAATAATTATGATGATATCCAGGCAATGATCATTATATAGGCATCACGTCCAAGATTAGACCGACTCCTGCCTGCATCTACTACTATTACTCCACACATTGACCACTATCCAGCATGCATCTAGTGTATTAAGTTCATGGAGAAACAGAGTAATGCAATAAGAATGATGACATGATGTAGACAAGATCTATCTATGTAGAGATAGCCCCATCGTTTTATCCTTAGTAGCAACGATACATACGTGTCGGTTCCCCTTCTGTCACTGGGATCAAGCACCGTAAGATCGAACCCGCTACAAAGCACCTCTTCCCATTGCAAGATAAATAGATCAAGTTGGCCAAACAAAATCCAAATATCAAAAAAGAAATACGAGGCTATAAGAGATCGTGCATAAAAGAGAACAAAGAAACTCAGATACTTTCATGGATATAAAAAGATATAACTGATCATAAACTCAAAGTTCATCAGATCCCAACAAACACACCGCAAAAGAGATACATCATATGGATCTCCAAGAAACCATTGTATTGAGAATTCACTGAGAGAGAGGAAGCCATCTAGCTACTAACTATGGAGTTATTTTGCAGGATCAGTTTAATATGGATAAATCCAAATTAAACTGGGGCTAATGTCGGGGATATACCCCGCGGTGTAACCTGCCGGACGTATGACCCGGCTAGAGCATGGCGACTCACTAGTGACCCGCCTGGAGCTTGGCGATTTACAGATAACCCGCCCGATCTTGTGTAGCGACCCGACCTCAGACGGTCAAGTATCTGTGCTTAAGTGTCATCCCTGGATCGGTATGCTGACACACACAGTACTCGAGGATTTATAACAGAGGTAAATCACATGTATAAAGTAACGTAAATACTATTACCTCAATCCATAAAGCGGAAGAACAACAAAGTTGTGGATTCCCATCAACACCAACGGCAAGGTTGAGTGTAGAAATCGTAACCCTAACGTATCACTTACTCGTCATAAGAAATCCTGCAACATGAGACGTTGCAGCCATGTAGGTCAGTACATTGAATGTACTGGAAAATTCACACCATAGGATAATGATGAATAATAGCTATCACTACATGCATATTTGGCTGGTGGAAAGCTCTAAGTTTATAATGTTTTTGCGAAAAGCCAATTTTTCCTACTGCAAAGGAATATATTTTATTTAACTATCATGGTGGTTGTTAAACATTGAGAAGGTTCACCCAACTCAATCCCAATTAAACATCATCATTAAACCCAATCAAATTATAATTAAGAGTGATGAGATCAACATGATAATCCAAGAACTAGATACTCAAAACGTCCATAACCGAGGACACGGCTAACCATGATTAGATTGTACACTCTGCAGAGGTTTGCGCACTTTTCCCCACAAGACTCGATCTCCTCCATTGGATTTCTCACACTACATGGTGTTTGAGAAACGGATGACCGAGACACGGTCTTTCGGAAGCGTTGGCACCTTACGATGGGTAGACAGTTACACATACTTTCCCCTACATCTGCTAGTCTACCACTGTAAGAGTTCACATGACTTAATCAACTATGCTAGAGCCCATAATAGCTTGTGGCTGCACACGGAAGTTTCTAGCATGAATAATCTTATGATCCCTTTGAGCCTGGGTGGCAGTCCATAGGATAATCACACGGAACCCCGGGATTTCCAAAAAAACAGGCAATCACTGGGTTCTCCAGGTGCCTCAATCCACCCAGATGTGTATTCAAATAGCCACCTTAAGTTGAACCATTAATTAACAATCTCAAATCTGTCATGAATACACTCAAACCCAATCCACGTCTACGAGCATAGCATAGCAATATAAGCATAACATTGAAGTAACTCCCAAGGGTTTGATAATAAACAGGACAATATGTACTACCTCATCTACTTCCCAAAACCCACATATTAATCAGATCCTAATCATGCAATTGTTGGAGGATTGTGCAATAAAACTGGGTAGTAAAGAGGTATGATCAAGGTGTGAACTTGCATGTACTGTTGATGAAGATGATTCGCACTCAACTCCTGATAGTTCTATTCATCACACTCCGTTCAATCTATCGTAAGCAAGCAATAGTAACCACACATAAGCAATCATTTAAAAGATTGGAAAGAATGGAGAAAACAATTCGGAAAACATCAAAACCAAGCAATTAACTCTTGGAACATAAAACAAATTCTAATAGTACCAATATTATGTGAATTTGGCCTTATCAGAAAGTTTAGGTCAAGAGCTTCGATTTGCAAAAAGAATCAAATCAAACGGTGTTATAAAACTCGAGTTACGATCAAACGAAGTTTGAATACAAATATGATTGAATTCAAATTTTAAACTTTCAAAAACATGTTCAAGTTGTGTTACTGGATAGAGGGGATCATATCGAAGAAGTAGGCGTTGGTTTCATCGAAAACGGAGGTACCGATAAAAAGATATGATCAAAAGAAATTTGAGTATGAAATAAATTTCCAAATTTGAAAGTTGCAAAAACTTTATTTCATAGATTCAGTAGATAGGTGGAATCAAGACGAAAATATTGGCGTTGGTTTCGTCTAATTTGAGCGAACGAGTAAAAAGTTATGGCTATTTGAAAAATCAGGGTCAAGCTGTTTTACGGAAAAAAATAGCTACATAATAAGCTATGATAGTGAATAAAAAAATACAAAGAAAGATACCTTTATAAGGTAGAGAAAAGACGACTTCGGAGAGAAAAAACAATTTCCAGAAGTCCCGCCGGAGAGAAGAATTTTTTTTTCTTTAATGAGTCTAGTCAAACCAAAATATTGATTTAACCGGAATCGGATGATATTTGGAGGCTCTATGGATCTATATTTATAGGTAGAAAAGAGGCTTAGAGGTCAAAGGCTAGACAATGTGGAACTAAATGTAGACGAAAATAAACGAAACAGAGAAGAAAAAGGCTAAACGCCTCGCACGGGCCTTAAGGCCTCGGCCGGCCGCGCGCTGTAATTTTTATTGTGTTTATTTTTTAAACAAAATTCGGCCTAAGTAAAAAAAATTGAAAAGGCTGGCTGGGCCTGGCCCATGTAGGGGAGAAGAAAAAAATAAAATGATGGGGCGCCCGATGCCACTATGCAGCGCACGTGGGCGACAAATATTTATGGATCGCACGTACAGTTTTTTTAAAATAGAACAGAAAAGAAAACTGAATAAAAAAATAAAATATAAACTTTATATAGGCATATTATATATCGGAATTTTCAGAAAAAGATTTCACACAACGTGAACATTTTTTTAGCATCGAATAAAATCCTCAAAAACTTAAATAAAGCAAAAAGTGCTACAGCTCTACTAAAATCTACTAAAAATCATTTTAAAAATAACAAAATGATTTCAAATTAATTCCTCTCCAATTTTTTATTGTAGGGAATCATTTTAAACTAATTTCCAAATACTTTATTTTTGGATAAAAATAATTTGAATAAAAGCCAAATAACTCCAAGTTTGAAAATAATTTCAAAGGGGCTTTAAATTTAATTCTTTTAAAACTTCCAACTCATATTTCATATGTTTTGAAGAAGTCATTTTATCTTTTCTCATGAAAATCATTGAGTTGCTTGAAGTTTTTGAATTTGAAAATATTTCCAAATAAAATTCAAATCTTTTCGAAACCCTTTTCATTTATTTAAATGGAAGAAGTCATGTCATCTTCTCTCTAGGGTTTGTATTTGAAAAGAATTTGAATTCACGGAGATCATAAATGAAAAATGAAAGTTTGGGAAAGTCCTTTTATTCCCTCTCATTTAACTTTCAAAAAGTTTCGAATTTCACTCAATTTCACACAAGCAATCAAACAATCAATCAAATCTATCTATTTATTATAACATTCCAAAATTTAGAATTTTGGGATGTTACAAACCTACCACCCTTAAAATGAATCTCGTCCTCGAGATTCGGAGAGGCTAGAAAGAAATAGGTTAGGTTCGGGGTCTTCTCAAAAATCCATCAATCGTCAGAGGGGGTCTCGGTGCTACCACCCTTAAAAACATTGT
This sequence comes from Triticum aestivum, assembly GCF_018294505.1. NCBI lineage: Eukaryota > Viridiplantae > Streptophyta > Magnoliopsida > Poales > Poaceae > Triticum > Triticum aestivum. Next base: position 283,445,970 of record NC_057807.1, read on the forward strand.
TACGGTTCCATCAATACTCATATACTCCATCCTTATTCTTGACAGTGTCGGTCTTGTCAGATTCTCGGAGAAATTCCTTCTCTCGGCTCTTCCAGTAGTGGCATAACCTTTTCCCTCAATTCCTGTGTCAATTTCATCTAGGTAAGGTTATTCCATGACTGGGTCTTCTCAGCAGACAGGTATGCTGCTAATACTAAACAACTATCAATATCTCATGGTGGTCAACAATTTACGGTTTCTCCTGCAGGAAATGGGTCTAGGTTGAACCTCACCGTATATCCTACGTTTGGCAACAGCTGCCTTGTACAAGGGAAAAAATTGTCGTACCATTCTAAGGTTTAAACAAGGTTTTGATCGTCGTCTCTCTCTACTATAGGCAAGTCACTCCGATTTACCATCCCACATAGTAAGGCGAATAATAAGAGTAAGTCGGTATGGTGATCAATCCATCCCGCACCCAAATCATTACCTTGTATATGGTTTAGCGAATCTCGCATTCCAACACTCAGTCATCCTCACAAGCATTGTAGAATTTCTCTTGTCGACGAACAAGTTCCGATAAATCCATTGATTCTGCAGGCCAAACAAACATATATCGTTTCTTCACAACTCTCAGGTTTTGCGTAACTCCTATAAAATCGCCTGTCGATAAAATCGTAACTTCTTCCAGGGTTTTTCCTTCAGCGAGAGTGTGCTTGCTCCTTGGCAGGTCCTGGGGCCTGTGGGTTATGACCCATCTCATCACTTGTAAACCTTGAACTCATCATCGGGGCAACTGATCATTATTTCGATATCCAATTTCCTAGCATTCTTAAATCCATCCAATTGTACTGTCTCCCTTCCTTCTATTGGTACCAAACTAAGATGTGATTACTCATACTCCTCATGGAGTTACTATTGCCCCATACTTCCAACATCATACCTCCTTTATATCCAATAGTAATCCATCCCTTCGTATTCTTGGGGTATCCCACATATCGAGATAAAACTCATACTTGTTTAGTCCGAAATCCACTCCGTGGAATATCATTATCCCTTCCCGGGGTCAAATCTCCTCACAGGGTACTACCACCCTTAAAATGCTCCAATCTTCCATAGACCATATTTCTCATATCCTCGAAAATGGTCAAAATCTTTCTTCATAGAGTAACAACTCATAAAATCCAAATCAGTACCAACAATGATAACTTTATTTATTCTCCAATTACTACAATCTCCTGTATTTCCATTACAGGCCTCAACTCAAAACCTCAATAATAAAATTGTTCTCACTACTTCTACTATACTTCTCACAGACTCAACTATTTAGCACAAGCCTCCTTCTCATTGGGACAATCTCTGGCAAAGTGCCCTACTTCATTACAGCAGAAACATACTACTTCTGACAAATCTCGTGGTTTCCTTGTGATCATATAGCCTCCTTGGGTCCGCGGCTTCCTTTTTGGGCAACTGCTGAGGTAGTGCCCTGACTCCTTGCACCTGTAACAGGTGATATGGCTCAGGTCCTTCCTGGAATACAATCTACTTCTCTTCCTGGATTTTTCCATTCCAATCAGGGCTTCTATTTCCTGTGGGTCATACTCTACTTCCTCTGTCTGGAATTCTACTAGATCCCCATTCAGACAATTCTAGGAGATGTGTCCTTTTTCTCCACATGAATAGTAAGACTTGGTGCAGGGTTTAATTGAGTTTTCTTCGGGTGTGTCCTCCACCTCTTCCTTCATCACAGGTTCTTCTAAAATTTCCATGAGGGCTCCTTTCGTTGCTTCTTTCTTCTGCTGGATGGTTCTTTGTACCATGGGGTAAATGTGACACTAAGCAGGGTAGTGGGTAGTCCCTTCACACAAGAAACAACTAATCTGCCTAGTTGGGCATTCTTCAGCTGGGTGACTTCCTTTACAATTAGGGCATTCATCCTTGTGTTCTTTATGGTTGTGTCCTATTTCTCCACAGAGCTTGCATGCACAAAGTTTCTTCATATCCTTTCCATAAGGCTTCAATTTATGGGACACAAACTAAGACTTTGGCAAAGTCAACTTAAATTCTTCCCGAGTGGTTACTCCTTGCCACCCATTGATGGTTTGGTACATTCTCCACCAAGTAGCAGCACCTCTTTCAAAGCACTGAGGAGCATGTTGTGCCATATCCTTTCCGGCTATAGTGTTATTCTCCGTATGATCTTCCATGTTCTGAATCCATCGGTCCGTCTCCAATTGACTCATCGGTCCAGAAAATATGAGTTCATCTCCATTCGCCCTCTATTGGGTCCAAGGGCTTTGGGGTGAGAGAGAGATAGAGAGGGATGCACACAATGCAAACAATAGTTTTGAAAATGCATTTTATTTGTGGTTGTCGGAAAAAAAACATCAAACAAAAGACAGCTCACAATCGTCGCATCTAACTTAAGTATATAACAGGGGTTTGGTATTCTAAAGGTCAATAAATCTTCAAAGTCGCCAAACTATTCAGGTCTGGTGCATGTATCCGATGGCTTCTTCCGATCATGCTTGTCCTTCTCAAGTTCCTCTGCCAGATCTCTGTTGACGCAAAGTCTCTAGTGACATCCTTTAATATTCAGGAGTTGCGTTCCAAACTTTTGGGTTTCAACATCCTTGGCATGAACCATTTGTCCTACTGTCCTTCAGTTCTTGACAAATCTCCGGTATCTTGAGGTTTTAGCTCCTCCAGCTTGGCTACTTTCAGTTTCTGGTTCCTGAGTTTCTTCACGAATTGCCTCCTTGTGAAATATGACTTCCTAAAGGTCCCTCTAAAATTCTTCATGTAATACTCCAGATCCTAGTGATGCACCAGCTAAGGTTAAAACTGCATCCTTTGCTGATAGGTGCTCCATCAGCTTTCTACCATCCAATCCTTCCGAAGGAATGCATGATTACCTAAGCATGGTGACAATAGCACAAGTGAGAGATAGCATCATGGATATCCATGTTTATGACTATGTCCCTGCCATGAGCTATCATTCCATAGTTGATATCTCCTGTCTTAGGGTTTTCTTGACAAAACTTCGAGTTTGAATGCTCCATGTTCCGGTCTTTCTCCGATACACCTTGATCTCGGGTATTGACAACTTCCTTAGTCAGCCAAGTTCCATAAGGAGTGCCTTCCTAGGTCATACAAATCTGGAAATTCTTCAAAGCCTTTAATTTCTCCTAGTCTTCAGAGTCTTCATTGTTGTAGTTTCCGTCATTGTAATGCATGGTAAAAATCCTCTTTATTCCAAAGTAGACTTAGTTGTCCGATATCGTGTACTCCTTGGAGTGGTCTCATCAGCCAAATCTTCATGTGGTCAAAAGGGGAAAGGGTATAGTCTAACTAAAAGGGAATATTTGAATAAGCTCAGAAGAGAAGAGAGGTAAGAGATCTTTTTGAAAATAAAGTAGTAGAGAAAATCTTTCCTATGGGCTTGCCAGTCTCTAGGGTCACGTACTACAGTCAACATGTGCTCTAATACCATCTTGTAGCGACCCGACCTCAGACGGTCAAGTATCTGTGCTTAAGTGTCATCCCTGGATCGGTATGCTGACACACACAGTACTCGAGGATTTATAACAGAGGTAAATCACATGTATAAAGTAGCATAAATACTATTACCTCAATCCATAAAGCGGAAGAACAACGAAGTTGTGGATTCCCATCAACACCAACGGCAAGGTTGAGTGTAGAAATCGTAACCCTAACGTATCACTTACTCGTCATAAGAAATTGCAACGTGAGACGTTGCAGTCATGTAGGTCAGTACATTGAATGTACTCGCAAATTCACACCATAGGATAATGATGAATAATAGCTATCACTACATGCATATTTGGCTGGTGGAAAGCTCTAAGTTTATAATGTTTTTGCCAAAAAACAATTTTTCCCTACTGCAAAGGAATATATTTTATTTAACTATCATGGTGGTTGTTAAACATTGAGAATGTTCACCCAACTCAATCCCAATTAAACATCATCATTAAACCCAATCAAATTATAATTAAGAGTGATGAGATCAACATGATAATCCAAGAACTAGATACTCAAAACATCCATAACCGGGGACACGGCTAACCATGATTAGATTGTACACTCTGCAGAGGTTTGCACACTTTTCCCCACAAGACTCGATCTCCTCCGTTGGATTTTGTCGCACTACATGGTGTTTGAGAAACGGATGACCGAGACACAGTCTTTCAGAAGCGTTGGCACCTTACGATGGGTAGACAGTTACACATACTTTCCCCTACATCTGCTAGTCTACCACTGAAGAGTTCACACGACTTAATCAACTATGCTAGAGCCCATAATAGCTTGTGGCTACACACGGAAGTTTCTAGCATGAATAATCTTATGATCCCTTTGAGCCTGGGTGGCAGTCCATAGGATAATCACATGGAACCCCGGGATTTCCAAAAAAATAGGCAATCACTGGGTTCCCCAGGTGCCTCAATCCACCCAGATGTGTATTTAAATAGCCACCTTAAGTTGAATCATTAATTAAAAATCTCACATATGTCATGAATACACTCAAACCCAATCCACGTCTACGAGCATAGCATAGCAATATAAGCATAACGTTGAAGTAACTCCCAAGGGTTTGATAATAAACAGGACAATAGGTACTCCCTCCGTCCGAGAATACTTGTCACCAAAATGAATAAAAAGGGATGTATCTAGAACTAAAACACGTCTAGATTCATCTTCTTTCATTCATTTTGATGACAAGTATTTCCGGACAGAGGGAGTACTACCTCATCTACTTCCCAAAACCCACATATGTCAGGACCCCGACTCGATGCCACATAGGTCTAGCCTGTAACACCTCATATCACTTTGCGGCCTCACGCACGGTATCCCACGGGTGTCGTCTTACCTTTGCCCGGGACCGTTTGCGCCTTTTGGCACACGTATATGAGAGTGTCGCTAGCACCCATATGATAAGGAGCCTGGGCGGACATGGCTAGTCGTAAATCCAAAGTGGCACAGACTTACAGGGACAGGCATTCATGACCCAGCAACGAACGTGTCGGTCATCAGCAAGTGGGTCCGGGCTGTAGCACTGGGCTAGCAGGACTCCGGTAAACCAGGCTGTAGCGGGCTAACAGGACTCCGGTACTCAAAGCGTGACATTTCCCCGAAGGGACAGACACAGGAACGAAGAAGGACACATGCCGACCAGCCTAGGTGTTCCGGAGCAGTAGCAAGCTACCATGGCTCGGTGGAACACTAGGAGACATTTCCCGGTAAGAGAGGCTACTAAAGATAAACAACTAGATAGTCAGATCACACACATACCAAGCATTTCAATCATACACGCAATATGCTCGATATGTGCAAATACAACAAGGCATCACAACATGACTCTACGACACAAGTACTTTATTTAAGGCTCAGGGAGCCATACATAACATACACACAGGTACGGGTCACACGACCCAGCATTCAAGTCATACAGTCATACAAACCAGCAGCGGAAGTAACTTGTCTGGGTACAGACAACTAGTAAAATAAAAGAGGCTTGGAAAGCCTCGCTATACTACGTGGTCCTTCACAAGCTCAGGATCACCACTTGGGACTTAGCCTACTCATTGATGTCAACGTCTACGAAGAACCCATCAGAAGGGGTTGCAGCGTCTTCTGTAAAAATGTAGATTATAGCAACATGAGTACAAAGGTACTCAACAAGACTTACATCAGATCCTACATACATGCACATTATCAAGAAGGGTTGGTGGAGTTATTGCAGCAAGCCAGCTTTGACTCTTGGCTAAGCTATCCTACGAGACTCCAACTTGAAATGGTTTTGCGCACACGAGTCCACTACTCACCACTTCAATACACTACCGAGGATCCACCTCCGTCTTCCTACGGAAGAGCCATCCTCGGCACTCACACTTATCTTGAGGCTTTTAGTAGTTTCCATTTACTTGTCTATGAACTGTATAGGCAACCAAGTAGTCCTTTACCGCGGACGCGGCTATTCGAATAGATCATGATAACCCTGCAGGGGTGTACTTCTTCACACACGCTCTCACCACTTACCGTCGTTTACACGACATGTACTCGGCAACCTTCAAGCGGAAGCCCAACGTGGGTGTCGGCCACGACCTACCTAATCACCTAAGTCTCCAATCCAGGTTTATCGCCTATCCAGGTTCCATCCGCAGGGAGTCCGGCCGAGGTTTCCCATACGGCCCCGAACGATGTGAACAGGGTTCCCGAGATACCTAACGGGTATTCAGTACACCCGGCCACGTACCTACCGCATCACAACCCACCCCTATGGTCAGCGCTGTCCACGGCCTCCAGTAGGCTACAAACACCAGAAACTACTTGCAACTCCTGGACGGAGAACTAGGGTGAATAAGAAGCCGAGAGGGTCCATTGGTTTCGGGCCCAATGCATGGTAGTAGCTGATTCTTAAATCACACATACAGATCTCAGTGCTTAAGGTCGGCTTCAATGAAACAACCCACCATGTACTCCTACATGGCCTCTCATCGATACCTTTACCAAATCGTATTCACCACATTACTCTCATTACCGACATGATCATTTCACTCTAGCCCATCACCCAGATGAACCAGACCTGACACGACTCTAAGCATAGCAGGCATAGCAAGGTAGGAACAACACATACATATGGCTCAATCAACTCCTACACATGCTAGTGGGTTTCATCTAGTTACTGTGGCAATGACAGGTCATGCAAAGGAAATGGGTTCAACTACCGCAGCACACAGCAGTTTGAAACGCGTTGTCTTAATGCAGTAAAAGAGAGCAGGAGCGAGAACATGGGATTGTATCGATATGATCAAATGGTTGGTTGCTTGCCTGATGGTTCGATGCACTGATACGATTCTTCGTTAGGGTAATCACGGTACTCCTCGGAGGCAGAACCTGCCGCAAAGAACACCGATACACAACCATCACCAAACAATGTGCGACAATATGATGCATGCATGAAACATGGCAATATGAGTGTGTTGGGCTAATGCAACTAAGACCAGAAGGGTTTGAACCAATTTGAACCAAAGATTCAAATTTCAAACTCATCCATGGCCCTTTAAAGTGTTTTTCCTTGTTCTGCATTAAACATCAAGTTAACTTGTTTAATCATGCATGGAAATAGTACAGATGGAGAGATTGGATTTTTCTGATCATTTTTCATATATAATTTGTCTGATTTGGAGTTACAGAATAAAAGTTATGAATTTTTGAAGTTTAAACTATATTCTGGAATTTCCTATATTAGAATAAATCCAGAAATCAATTATTGCGTCAGCCTGACGTCAGTGTGACATCAGCAGGTCAACGGGACACGGTCCGGGTCAAACCTGACAGTGGGTCCCGCGTGTCAGTGTGATTAGATTAGTTAAAGTTTAATTAAAACTAAATCTGTTTAATTAACAGGGCTGGGCCCCACCTGTCATTGACTCAGGGGAGTCAACCAGGGCCCGCCCGTGGTCAAACCCGGGTCGGCTGCACCGGCGTTTAGCCACCGGCGAGCCCGACGCGGCGGCGGAAGTGGTTTTTGCCGTTCCGGCAACCAAACGAGCCGCGGAGGCCACCGGAGAGGAGTTGAGGTCGAGCCGCAGCTCTTGGTGGAGTCTGTCGGGGTCGGGGTGGCCGGAGTTAGCGCCGGCGACGACTTTGGCGGCCACCGGAGTTCGGCCAAAGTCGAACTTGTCGCTAGGGGGGTCGGTGAGGTGCGGGGAGTAGCTAGTTAGGTGCTACGTGACGCGGTGAGCATGATGGACACCGTGGAGTGGTCGGAGGGTGACCGGGAGCACGTCGGTGATGAGCTCCATGGTGGTGGGTGCGGTTGAGCTTCGTGCGGTGGCTACACGGCTCGGGAGCAAGAAAAGAAGGGAGGGAAAGATGGCTAAGCTCACAGTGAGCGCGACGGAGCCCTTGGTGCGGCCGGGGATGGACCGGAGCGACGACGGCGTTGAAGGGGATCTCCGGCGACGGCGGACTCGGGCGAGGTCGGTGCGGTAGACTCGGGCGTTGCGAGCGCTCGGGGCTCGGCTTGCTCGATGAAGTGGACAGCGGCGGAGCTCCTGGACACGACGAGAGGACGCACGGGCGGCGGGGAGCGCGGCTACGACGTAGGCACGGCGGCGGTGGCGTCGGCCATGGCTGGGGGGCGCGAGGGGGAGGAGCTG
>NC_057807.1:283454144-283470946 GCF_018294505.1 Triticum aestivum
TGGCGCGCGCTGCGGTCGCCGTCGGGCACCTGCCTGCCTGCCTGGCCGGCAAGCAGCTCGCTGGAGCGGCGCTGGGCTGGGCCGGCAGGTGGGCCGGGTGCTGGCGCCAGGTAAGTTTTTCTATTCTTTTCTGTTTTCTGTATTTTTAATACTTCTGCAACTTTGTTGAATTTTTAAAAATACTTAGGCAACTCCTAAAATCACCAAACTACTCCTGGTCCATAGTTGGATTATTTCCAACATGAAACATTTTAGTTTGGAGATATTTGAGCATCTGAATATTTTATATAATTTTAAATGCCCAAATTCAAATATCTATGATTTAATTCAAAGACCCTAGGATGACCTAGGAAAATGTGCATCACTTTTGGCAGGGGTTCTGAACCAAGACAAAAATGATGGGCATTTTAGAAGGGCATTTCAGGTTCATTGAAAAAGTTTTTAGTAAACCCTAGTTGGTTTCAGAGGGGGCTGGGGGTTCTGTCATCCCCATTTCAAGTTTCTGATGAATGAATAAACATGATGCAACACTCTAATGCATGACTAGCTAGGGTGTGACAACTCACCCCCACTCAAAAGAATCTCGTCCCGAGATTTGGGTTCCTCCGGGAAGAAAGTGGGATACTCAAGTCGAAGATGATCCTCCCTTTCCCAGGTTGCTTCATCCTCAGAATGGTGCGACCATTGAACTTTGAGAAACTTGATATTATGACGTCGAGTGGTACGCTCGGCCTGATCGAGGATACGAATGGGGTACTCTCGATACGTGAGATTATCTTGGAGATCAAGCGTTTCGTGGTCCACTCCACGGATAGGATCTGAGAAGCAACGCCTGAGTTGAGAAACGTGGAAGACATCGTGGACTCTGGAGAGATGCGGAGGTAGTTCCAACTGGTAGGCAACTTCTCCTCGTTTAGCGAGAATGCGAAAAGGTCCAATGTAACGAGGAGCCAATTTGCCTTTGATACCGAAACGATGGGTTCCCTTCAGAGGAGTAACCCGAAGGTAGGCCTTCTCGTCAACCTCGAAAGTCATGGCCTTATGTTTTCGGTCATATTGACTCTTTTGACGAGATTGGGCTGTTTTCAACTTTTCACGAATGATGCGAACTTGTTCTTCTGCTTCCTGAATCATATCCGGGCCAAAGAATTGTCTTTCCCCGGTTTCTGACCAGTTAAGGGGTGTTCGACACCGTCGTCCATAGAGAACTTCAAAAGGGGCTTTACCCAAGCTAGATTGATAGCTGTTGTTGTAAGCAAATTCGGCAAACGGAAGGCATTTCTCCCACTCCATTCCGAATGAGATAACAGAGGCTCGAAGCATGTCCTCTAGGATCTGGTTGACGCGTTCTACTTGACCACTTGATTGAGGGTGAAAAGCGGTGCTAAAGGAAAGACGGGTTCCCATAGCATTCTGGAAACTTTCCCAAAATCGAGAGGTGAAGAGACTTCCTCGATCCGAGTTAATTTCCAAAGGAACACCGTGGAGAGACACTATTCGGGAGATGTATAAGTCTGCCAATTGACTAGCAGTTATACTCTCGCGAACAGGTAGGAAATGGGCTACTTTGGAAAGACGATCGACAACGACAAAGATAGCATTATTCCCTCTCTTGGTCCTGGGAAAACCGGTAATGAAGTCCATACCAATTTTATCCCATTTCCATTCAGGAATAGCTAGGGGTTGAAGGGTGCCAGCAGGCCGTTGATGCTCTGCTTTTACACGACGACAGACGTCGCAATTAGCAATATACTGAGCAATTTCTCTCTTCATCCTAGTCCACCAGAACCTCTGGCGTAGGTCCTGATACATCTTGGTACTACCGGGATGAATGGTGAGAGGAGATTCATGAGCTTCCTTAAGGATCAATCGTCTCAAGTTTCGCACCTTGGGAACCACTAGTCGATTCCCGAAGTATACGACCCCTTGATCATCAATGGAGAAACAATTCGCAACTCCTTTCTTGATGTTTCTCTTGATGCGGGAAATTCCCGGATCTACCTTCTGTGCTTTGATGATCTGATCCGTAAGGGTAGGTTTCGCCACCAAGGTGGAAAGAAAACCTTGAGGAACAATGTGAAGGTTAAGCTTCCGGAATTCCTCATGGAGAAGCGGTTGACTTTGTTGTAACATCAGGTTGTTACAATAAGATTTACGACTTAGCGCATCAGCCATGACGTTGGCTTTCCCTGGGGTGTAAGTTATTCCTAAGTCAAAATATGTGATCAACTCAACCCAACGTCTTTGCCTGAGATTCAAATCCGGTTGGGTGAAGATGTACTTCAGACTTTGGTGATCAGTGAAAATTTCGCAACGATTACCGAGGAGGTAATGTCGCCAGGTTTTAAGTGCATAGACTACAGCTGCAAGCTCTAGATCATGAGTAGGGTAATTCTCCTCATGTGGGTGCAATTTCCGTGAAGCGTAAGCAATTACGTGTCGATCTTGCATGAGAATACAGCCTAGTCCTTGCCGCGAGGCGTCGCAGTAGATAACAAAGTCCTTGGAGAAGTCTGGCGGTACCAGTACGGGAGCAGAAGTCAGGCGTCTTTTCAGTTCCTGAAAGCTGTGTTCACATTGTGGAGTCCATTCGAACTTTTTATCTTTCTTGAGGAGTTCGGTTAGAGGTTTAGCAACTTTGGAGAAGTTCTCGACAAAGCGACGACAATAGCTCGCTAGGCCAAGGAAACTCTGAACTTGCTTGACCGATTCAGGTGGAGTCCAATTAAGGACGGCTTGAACTCGCTCAGGGTTAACAGCAATACCTTTACCAGATATTACATGACCCAGATAGGTCACTTCTGACAACCAAAACTCACATTTAGAAAATTTGGCATAAAGGCGATGCTCTCGAAGTTTCTTCAACACTAGCCTTAGATGTTCGGCATGTTCTTCCTCGTTCTTGGAGTAGATGAGTATGTCATCGAGGTAAACCACGACGAATTTATCCAAATACTCCATGAAGATTGAGTTCATTAACCGAGAAAAGGTGGCTGGAGCGTTGGTTAAACCGAAGGACATGACGGTGTACTCGTATTGGCCATAACGAGTAACAAAGGCCGTTTTAGGAATGTCCCCGGTTCTGATTTTGATTTGATGGTAGCCCAACCTCAAATCCATTTTGGAGAAGACTGAGGATCCAGCGAGCTGATCATACAGGTCGTTGATCCTGGGGAGCGGATATTTGTTCTTGATTGTGACCAAATTGACAGGTCGATAATCTACAACCATCCGGTCCGTACCATCCTTCTTCTTGACGAAGAGGACGGGGCAAGCCCACGGAGATGAACTAGGTCGGATGAAACCCTTTTTCAAGGACTCATCGAGTTGTTTCTTAAGCTCGGCTAGTTCTAGTGGTGCCATCTTATAGGGTCTTCTAGCGATCGGAACGGTTCCTGGGATGAGGTCTATTACGAACTCAACATCCCTGTCAGGTGGAACACCTGGCAATTCCTCTGGGAAGACATCCGGAAAGTCACGGACTACCGGAATGTCCTCAAGGTCTGGCAAAGGGCTGGCGTTAAGAGAAAATAACTGTCGCTTGGCTATTCGGGTCAAGACATTGACTATCTTCCCCGAAGGATGGGTGAGTTGAACAGTCCTAGAGAAGCAGTCAATTTTGGCATGATGGGCTGACATCCAGTCCATACCCAAGATGATATTAATATCTGAAGATTTAAGAGCTATCAAAGATGCAAGGAAAACAAGTCGGTCGACTTGGATTTCGTTTCCATGACTTACCCTGGAGGTTTGCCATCTAGAACCGGGAGTAGAAATTTCCATAGTGGATGGCAAGTCACAGAATGCAGTGTTATGCAAACGAGCATAATTTTCGGATATGAAAGAATGAGAGGCTCCTGTATTGAAAAGAACAGATGCCGGATGGCAATTAACAAGGAGCGTACCGAGAATGACGTTGGGATCCTCTTGAGCTTCTTCGGCAGAAATACAATTGACATTGCCACGTGTAGCGGTGGCCGGCTTGGCGTGAAACACTTTCCCTGTCGGCTTGCCACGGCCAACAGCTTTAGCAGATTGGTTGGGGTTGGTCTGGGGACACTCTCGCATATATTGGCCAGATTCCCCACACTTAAAACAAGTCACGGAACTGGTACGTGGAGGAGCACTGTTGGATGGACCACCATAGGGCTTGGCTGGTGCAGACTGTTGAACGGGGCGAGGCGCCTGGAAGGATGGCCTCGGTGTGAACCGGGGTGGCAGGGCGGTGTTAGGCACCCACACGCGGCGCTTCTGAGGACCAGCACCGGATGAGGAGCCCATGTCACGGCCATGCTTGCGTGTTGCGTAATAATCAGTCTGACCAGTCTCAGCACTGATGGCCTTGTTGACAAGCTTCTGGAAAGATGTGCACTCATGCAAACGGAGGTCGCGGCGAAGCTCAGGACTAAGTCCCTTACGGAACCTTGCTTGCTTCTTAGCATCAGTAGAAACTTCCTTAGTTGCATATCGTGCGAGGTTACCAAACTCCCTGTTGTAAGCATCCACAGAGAGTCGGCCTTGTGTAAAACTGCAAAATTCCTCACGTTTACGGTCCATGAGACCCTCCGGAATGTGATGTTCACGGAAAGCCTCGCTGAATTCAGCCCAAGTGGTGACATGGCCCGCTGGGCGCATAGCTCCATAATTCTCCCACCATAGACTGGCGGGACCTTCAAGATGGTATGCAGCAAAGGTGACCTTGTCAGCCTCAGCTACTAACGCAGAACGCAGTTTGTGAGAGATACTGCGAAGCCAGTCATCAGCGTCGAGAGGCTCGACGGAGTGGTGGAACGTGGGTGGATGTAACTTGATGAAATCACTGAGTGACACCACGTTAGTCCTCTGATGGTGTGCTATGTTCTGTTCAATACGCTCCAACAAACGGTTGGTCTCCCGCTTGTTTCTCTCGGCTTCCAGCATAACTTCGGCTAGGGAAGGAGGATGAGGCAGATTTGCATTCCTGACTTCACTGCCTTCGGCCTGCTCTTGAGGAGCAGGGTTATTGCGCGTGTTGACCATCCTAGGTAAACAAGACAATGATTTAGTCAGAATGATAAGATTCCGACATAGGATACAGAATGTAAGGAATAACTCGGAATGCAAGATGATCATCCGTATGACATGGTAGATACAGAAACTGCTTCTTTTATTCCATCGTCATACACACCATACAAAGTTTAGTACAATACCAAACAAGGTACTATTACGGTGAAAAGAGGATTACATCTCATCGGAGGCATCCCAAGCTCCTATACATTATTTTTGGTACACCTCCGGAAAGCGGTACAAACTAGGTCATATCCCACGAGTCACGCAGGACGATAGACGACACAACTAGTACGAACTAGTGATACTACCACTAACTCAGACCGATCCGTAGTAGTCCTCGTAGAAATCTCCTCCATAGCCTGGAAGCTCAACATGATCATCCGGGAACAGACGATCCCGCGGAGCTTGAGGACCATAGGGGCTAGGATGAGGTCTTGGACCAACAGACGGTGGCCTGCGAGGACCGCGAGGTGGGGTGATGCCTCCTACATCACGCCAACCCATCACGTCTGGCAGAGCAGATCTCACAGGATAGAGATTGCGCATATTCGAATATTCAGCTTGCACAGCCGGTGCAAACCGAGTCAACGTGGCCCAATGGTCAGCACGGGTATTGAAAAGCTCTAGCCTCAAGGCCCGATTTTCACGGTCCTTATCCTCGAGCATCTCAGCAGTAGTGCGAGTCCGTGAATCCTCCTGGGTGGGGTCAGCATAGATAGCCTAGAGATACCCTTGTGCTCCCGGAAGTGATCCTGGCATATACCGGAAATCGGAGTCCCGAAATAGGCCAGACCTGACTCGCATGATGGTCATGATAGAGTAGGCGGCGTCCTGCACAGCCATCTCAATAGTAACCCCGAGTCCATAGGAGCAGTGAAGGGGCTCGGTGGATCCAGGATAAGATGGAAATATCCTGACAGTGCAGAGATACTGGCTTTGATTAAAGTCTCGAAATTGCTCTTCGACCGTGTACTCAGGATACCAACGGTATCCAGCCTCAGTCATTACCCTGACCAACATGGCAGTATGGCCGGGTACATCTAGGCATCGAGTCAGGCGAACCACTTGATTGAGGTCGCGAGTGGCCATCTGAAAGCACAACCATAATGCAAAGGCATTAGAATTTCTAGCAAAATTTCGGCAGCATAACAGCTATAAATGCTCAAGAAGGATTTTGAGACATTTGACAAAGGATTTCATACACACTCAACAACATCATATCAAGTTCTGAGTCCATCCTAGCAACATAATGTGGTAGTAGAACTGAACTAGGCTTGTATCCATCAAACCTATAAGGTACTACTGATTAGTAACACGTGAACCTGATAGAGATAAAAGAGCCTAATTCCTTAACCCCTGGTGGAAGAATAGACTGACTCAGATCAGAATGTCATAAGATAAAGGAGTAAAAAGAGCCTTACGTTCCAACCCACAAACAATTCCCTTATATATAACTAAAGAATTTCTAGACTCAACATCGACCAGTTGGCTTGAAGAACCTACAGGCAGTCCGGCTCTGATGCCAACGCTGTCAGGACCCCGACTCGATGCCACATAGGTCTAGCCTGTAACACCTCATATCACTTTGCGGCCTCACGCACGGTATCCCACGGGTGTCGTCTTACCTTTGCCCGGGACCGTTTGCGCCTTTTGGCACACGTATATGAGAGTGTCGCTAGCACCCATAGATAAGGAGCCCGGGCTGACATGGCTAGTCGTAAATCCAAAGTGGCACAGACTTACAGGGACAGGCATTCATGACCCAGCAATGAACGTGTCGGTCATCAGCAAGTGGGTCCGGGCTGTAGCACTGGGCTAGCAGGACTCCGGTAAACCGGGCTGTAGCGGGCTAACAGGACTCCGGTACTCAAAGCGTGACATTTCCCCGAAGGGACAGACACAGGAACGAAGAAGGACACATGCCGGCCAGCCTAGGTGTTCCGGAGCAGTAGCAAGCTACCATGGCTCGGTGAAACACTAGGAGACATTTCCCGGTAAGAGAGGCTACTAAAGATAAACAACTAGATAGTCAGATCCCACACATACCAAGCATTTCAATCATACACGCAATATGCTCGATATGTGCAAATACAACAAGGCATCACAACATGACTCTACGACACAAGTACTTTATTTAAGGCTCAGGGAGCCATACATAACATACACACAGGTACGGGTCACACGACCCAGCATTCAAGTCATACAGTCATACAAACCAGCAGCGGAAGTAACTTGTCTGGGTACAGACAACTAGTAAAATAAAAGAGGCTTGGAAAGCCTCGCTATACTACGTGGTCCTTCACAAGCTCAGGATCACCACTTGGGACTTAGCCTACTCATTGATGTCAACGTCTACGAAGAACCCATCAGAAGGGGTTGCAGCGTCTTCTGTAAAAATGTAGATTATAGCAACATGAGTACAAAGGTACTCAGCAAGACTTACATCAAATCCTACATACATGCACATTATCAAGAAGGGTTGGTGGAGTTATTGCAGCAAGCCAGCTTTGACTCTTGGCTAAGCTATCCTACGAGACTCCAACTTGAAATGGTTTTGCGCACACGAGTCCACTACTCACCACTTCAATACACTACCGAGGATCCACCTCCGTCTTCCTACGGAAGAGCCATCCTCGGCACTCACACTTATCTTGAGGCTTTTAGTAGTTTCCATTTACTTGTCTATGAACTGTATAGGCAACCAAGTAGTCCTTTACCGCGGACGCGGCTATTCGAATAGATCATGATAACCCTGCAGGGGTGTACTTCTTCATACACGCTCTCACCACTTACCGTCGTTTACACGACATGTACTCGGCAACCTTCAAGCGGAAGCCCAACGTGGGTGTCGGCCACGACCTACCTAATCACCTAAGTCTCCAATCCAGGTTTATCGCCTATCCAGGTTCCATCCACAGGGAGTCCGGCCGAGGTTTCCCATACGGCCCCGAACGATGTGAACAGGGTTCCCGAGATACCTAATGGGTATTCGGTACACCCGGCCACGTACCTACCGCATCACAGCCCACCCCTACGGTCAGCGCTGTCCACGGCCTCCAGTAGGCTACAAACACCAGAAACTACTTGCAACTCCTGGACGGAGAACTAGGGTGAATAAGAAGCCGAGAGGGTCCATTGGTTTCGGGCCCAATGCATGGTAGTAGCTGATTCTTAAATAAAACATACAGATCTCAGTGCTTAAGGTCGGCTTCAATGAAACAACCCCTCCCATGTACTCCTACATGGCCTCTCATCGATACCTTTACCAAATCGTATTCACCACATTACTCTCATTACCGACATGATCATTTCACTCTAGCCCATCACCCAGATGAACCAGACCTGACACGACTCTAAGCATAGCAGGCATAGCAAGGTAGGAACAACACATACATATGGCTCAATCAACTCCTACACATGCTAGTGGGTTTCATCTAGTTACTGTGGCAATGACAGGTCATGCAGAGGAAATGGGTTCAACTACCGCAGCACATAGCAGTTTGAAACGCGTTGTCTTAATGCAGTAAAAGAGAGCAGGAGCGAGAACATGGGATTGTATCAATATGATCAAATGGTTGGTTGCTTGCCTGATGGTTCGATGCACTGATACAATTCTTCGTTAGGGTAATCACGGTACTCCTCGGAGGCAGAACCTGCCGCAAAGAACACCGATACACAACCATCACCAAACAATGTGCGACAATATGATGCATGCATGAAACATGGCAATATGAGTGTGTTGGGCTAATGCAACTAAGACCAGAAGGGTTTGAACCAATTTGAACCAAAGATTCAAATTTCAAACTCATCCATGGCCCTTTAAAGTGTTTTTCCTTGTTCTGCATTAAACATCAAGTTAACTTGTTTAATCATGCATGGAAATAGTACAGATGGATAGATTGGATTTTTCTGATCATTTTTCATATATAATTTGTCTGATTTGGAGTTACAGAATAAAAGTTATGAATTTTTGAAGTTTAAACTATATTCTGGAATTTCCTATATTAGAATAAATCCAGAAATCAATTATTGCGTCAGCCTGACGTCAGTGTGACATCAGCAGGTCAACGGGACACGGTCCGGGTCAAACCTGACAGTGGGTCCCGCGTGTCAGTGTGATTAGATTAGTTAAAGTTTAATTAAAACTAAATCTGTTTAATTAACAGGGCTGGGCCCCACCTGTCATTGACTCAGGGGAGTCAACCAGGGCCCACCCGTGGTCAAACCCGGTCGGCTGCACCGGCGTTTAGCCGCCGGCGAGCCCGACGCGGCGGCGGAAGTGGTTTTTGCCGTTCCGGCAACCAAACGAGCCGCGGAGGCCACCAGAGAGGAGTTGAGGTCGAGCCGCAGCTCTTGGTGGAGTCTGTTGGGGCCGGGGTGGCCGGAGTTGGCGCCGGCGACGACTTTGGCGGCCACCGGAGTTCGGCCAAAGTCGAACTTGTCGCTAGGGGGGTCGGTGAGGTGCGGGGAGTAGCTAGTTAGGTGCTACGTGACGCGGTGAGCATGATGGACACCGTGGAGTGGCCGGAGGGTGACCGGGAGCACGTCGGCGATGAGCTCCACGGTGGTGGGTGCGGTTGAGCTTCGTGCAGTGGCTACACGGCTCGGGAGCAAGAAAAGAAGGGAGGGGAAGATGGCTAAGCTCACAGTGAGCGCGACGGAGCCCTTGGTGCGGCCGGGGATGGACCGGAGCGACGACGGTGTTGAAGGGGATCTCCGGCGACGGCGGACTCGGGCGAGGTCGGTGCGGTGGACTCGGGCGTTGCGAGCGCTCGGGGCTCGGCTTGCTCGATGAAGTGGACAGCGGCGGAGCTCCTAGACACGACGAGAGGACGCACGGGCGGCGGGGAGCGCGGCTACGACGTAGGCACGGCGGCGGTGGCGTCGGCCATGGCTGGGGGGCGCGAGGGGGAGGAGCTGGAGAGGAGAGGGGGTGTCTGGGGGGTTCGGGGGATAGAGGGGGAGCGATCCACGACGTCACCGGGCGAGGGGAGCGGCGAGGCGGCGAGGAGGTGCATGGCGCGCGCTGCGGTCGCCGTCGGGCACCTGCCTGCCTGCCTGGCCGGCAAGCAGCTCGCTGGAGCGGCGCTGGGCTGGGCCGGCAGGTGGGCCGGGTGCTGGCGCCAGGTAAGTTTTTCTATTCTTTTCTGTTTTCTGTATTTTTAATACTTCTGCAACTTTGTTGAATTTTTAAAAATACTTAGGCAACTCCTAAAATCACCAAACTACTCCTGGTCCATAGTTGGATTATTTCCAACATGAAACATTTTAGTTTGGAGATATTTGAGCATCTGAATATTTTATATAATTTTAAATGCCCAAATTCAAATATCTATGATTTAATTCAAAGACCCTAGGATGACCTAGGAAAATGTGCATCACTTTTGGCAGGGGTTCTGAACCAAGACAAAAATGATGGGCATTTTAGAAGGGCATTTCAGGTTCATTGAAAAAGTTTTTAGTAAACCCTAGTTGGTTTCAGAGGGGGCTGGGGGTTCTGTCATCCCCATTTCAAGTTTTTGATGAATGAATAAACATGATGCAACACTCTAATGCATGACTAGCTAGGGTGTGACAACTCACCCCCACTCAAAAGAATCTCGTCCCGAGATTTGGGTTCCTCCGGGAAGAAAGTGGGATACTCAAGTCGAAGATGATCCTCCCTTTCCCAGGTTGCTTCATCCTCAGAATGGTGCAACCATTGAACTTTGAGAAACTTGATATTATGACGTCGAGTGGTACGCTCGGCCTGATCGAGGATACGAATGGGGTACTCTCGATACGTGAGATTATCTTGGAGATCAAGCGTTTCGTGGTCCACTCCACGGATAGGATCCGAGAAGCAACGCCTGAGTTGAGAAACGTGGAAGACATCGTGGACTCTGGAGAGATGCGGAGGTAGTTCCAACTGGTAGGCAACTTCTCCTCGTTTAGCGAGAATGCGAAAAGGTCCAATGTAACGAGGAGCCAATTTGCCTTTGATACCGAAACGATGGGTTCCCTTCAGAGGAGTAACCCAAAGGTAAGCCTTCTCGTCAACCTCGAAAGTCATGGCCTTATGTTTTCGGTCATATTGACTCTTTTGACGAGATTGGGCTGTTTTCAACTTTTCACGAACGATGCGAACTTGTTCTTCTGCTTCCTGAATCATATCCGGGCCAAAGAATTGTCTTTCCCCGGTTTCTGACCAGTTAAGGGGTGTTCGACACCGTCGTCCATAGAGAACTTCAAAAGGGGCTTTACCCAAGCTAGATTGATAGCTGTTGTTGTAAGCAAATTCGGCAAACGGAAGGCATTTCTCCCACTCCATTCCGAATGAGATAACAGAGGCTCGAAGCATGTCCTCTAGGATCTGGTTGACGCGTTCTACTTGACCACTTGATTGAGGGTGAAAAGCGGTGCTAAAGGAAAGACGGGTTCCCATAGCATTCTGGAAACTTTCCCAAAATCGAGAGGTGAAGAGACTTCCTCGATCCGAGTTAATTTCCAAAGGAACACCATGGAGAGACACTATTCGGGAGATGTATAAGTCTGCCAATTGACTAGCAGTTATACTCTCGCGAACAGGTAGGAAATGGGCTACTTTGGAAAGACGATCGACAACGACGATGATAGCATTATTCCCTCTCTTGGTCCTGGGAAAACCGGTAATGAAGTCCATACCAATTTTATCCCATTTCCATTCAGGAATAGCTAGGGGTTGAAGGGTGCCAGCAGGCCGTTGATGCTCTGCTTTTACACGACGACAGACGTCGCAATTAGCAATATACTGAGCAATTTCTCTCTTCATCCTAGTCCACCAGAACCTCTGGCGTAGGTCCTGATACATCTTGGTACTACCGGGATGAATGGTGAGAGGAGATTCATGAGCTTCCTTAAGGATCAATCGTCTCAAGTTTTGCACCTTGGGAACCACTAGTCGATTCCCGAAGTATACGACCCCTTGATCATCAATGGAGAAACAATTCGCAACTCCTTTCTTGATGTTTCTCTTGATGCGGGAAATTCCCGGATCTACCTTCTGTGCTTTGATGATCTGATCCGTAAGGGTAGGTTTCGCCACCAAGGTGGAAAGAAAACCTTGAGGAACAATGTGAAGGTTAAGCTTCCGAAATTCCTCATGGAGAAGCGGTTGACTTTGTTGTAACATCAGGTTGTTACAATAAGATTTACGACTTAGCGCATCAGCCATGACGTTGGCTTTCCCTGGGGTGTAAGTTATTCCTAAGTCGAAATCTGTGATCAACTCAACCCAACGTCTTTGCCTGAGATTCAAATCCGGTTGGGTGAAGATGTACTTCAGACTTTGGTGATCAGTGAAAATTTCGCAACGATTACCGAGGAGGTAATGTCGCCAGGTTTTAAGTGCATAGACTACAGCTGCAAGCTCTAGATCATGAGTAGGGTAATTCTCCTCATGTGGGTGCAATTGCCGTGAAGCGTAAGCAATTACGTGTCGATCTTGCATGAGAATACAGCCTAGTCCTTGCCGCGAGGCATCGCAGTAGATAACAAAGTCCTTGGAGAAGTCTGGCGGTACCAGTACGGGAGCAGAAGTCAGGCGTCTTTTCAGTTCCTGAAAGCTGTGTTCACATTGTGGAGTCCATTCGAACTTTTTATCTTTCTTGAGGAGTTCGGTTAGAGGTTTAGCAACTTTGGAGAAGTTCTCGACAAAGCGACGACAATAGCTCGCTAGGCCAAGGAAACTCCGAATTTGCTTGACCGATTCAGGTGGAGTCCAATTAAGGATGGCTTGAACTCGCTCAGGGTTAACAGCAATACCTTTACCAGATATTACATGACCCAGATAGGTCACTTCTGACAACCAAAACTCACATTTAGAAAATTTGGCATAAAGGCGATGCTCTCGAAGTTTCTTCAACACTAGCCTTAGATGTTCGGCATGTTCTTCCTCGTTCTTGGAGTAGATGAGTATGTCATCGAGGTAAACCACGACGAATTTATCCAAATACTCCATGAAGATTGAGTTCATTAACCGAGAAAAGGTGTCTGGAGCGTTGGTTAAACCAAAGGACATGACGGTGTACTCGTATTGGCCATAACGAGTAACAAAGGCCGTTTTAGGAATGTCCCCGGTTCTGATTTTGATTTGATGGTAGCCCAACCTCAAATCCATTTTGGAGAAGACTGAGGATCCAGCGAGCTGATCATACAGGTCGTTGATCCTGGGGAGCGGATATTTGTTCTTGATTTTGACCAAATTGACAGGTCGATAATCTACAACCATCCGGTCCGTACCATCCTTCTTCTTGACGAAGAGGACGGGGCAAGCCCACGGAGATGAACTAGGTCGGATGAAACCCTTTTTCAAGGACTCATCGAGTTGTTTCTTAAGCTCGGCTAGTTCTAGTGGTGCCATCTTATAGGGTCTTCTAGCGATCGGAACGGTTCCTGGGATGAGGTCTATTACGAACTCAACATCCCTGTCAGGTGGAACACCTGGCAATTCCTCTGGGAAGACATCCGGAAAGTCACGGACTACCGGAATGTCCTCAAGGTCTGGCAAAGGGCTGGCGTTAAGAGAAAATAACTGTCGCTTGGCTATTCGGGTCAAGACATTGACTATCTTCCCCGAAGGATGGGTGAGTTGAACAGTCCTAGAGAAGCAGTCAATTTTGGCATGATGGGCTGACATCCAGTCCATACCCAAGATGATATTAATATCTGAAGATTTAAGAGCTATCAAAGATGCAAGGAAAACAAGTCGGTCGACTTGGATTTCGTTTCCATGACTTACCCTGGAGGTTTGCCATCTAGAACCGGGAGTAGAAATTTCCATAGTGGATGGCAAGTCACAGAATGCAGTGTTATGCAAACGAGCATAATTTTCGGATATGAAAGAATGAGAGGCTCCTGTATCGAAAAGAACAGATGCCGGATGGCAATTAACAAGGAGCGTACCGAGAACGACGTTGGGATCCTCTTGAGCTTCTTCGGCAGAAATACAATTGACATTGCCACGTGTAGCGGTGGCCGGCTTGGCGTGGAACACTTTCCCTGTCGGCTTGCCACGGCCAACAGCTTTAGCAGATTGGTTGGGGTTGGTCTGGGGACACTCTCGCATATAGTGGCCAGATTCCCCACACTTAAAACAAGTCATGGAACTGGTACGTGGAGGAGCACTGTTGGATGGACCACCATAGGGCTTGGCTGGTGCAGACTGTTGAACGGGGCGAGGCGCCTGGAAGGATGGCCTCGGTGTGAACCGGGGTGGCAGGGCGGTGTTAGGCACCCACACGCGGCGCTTCTGAGGACCAGCACCGGATGAGGAGCCCATGTCACGGCCATGCTTGCGTGTTGCGTAATAATCAGTCTGACCAGTCTCAGCACTGATGGCCTTGTTGACAAGCTTCTGGAAAGATGTGCACTCATGCAAACGGAGGTCGCGGCGAAGCTCAGGACTAAGTCCCTTACGGAACCTTGCTTGCTTCTTAGCATCAGTAGAAACTTCCTTAGTTGCATATCGTGCGAGGTTACCAAACTCCCTGCTGTAAGCATCCACAGAGAGTCGGCCTTGTGTAAAACTGCAAAATTCCTCACGTTTACGGTCCATGAGACCCTCCGGAATGTGATGTTCACGGAAAGCCTCGCTGAATTCAGCCCAAGTGGTGACATGGCCCACTGGGCGCATAGCTCCATAATTCTCCCACCATAGACTGGCGGGACCTTCAAGATGGTATGCAGCAAAGGTGACCTTGTCAGCCTCAGCTACTAACGCAGAACGCAGTTTGTGAGAGATACTACGAAGCCAGTCATCAGCGTCGAGAGGCTCGACGGAGTGGTGGAACGTGGGTGGATGTAACTTGATGAAATCACTGAGTGACACCACGTTAGTCCTCTGATGGTGTGCTGTGTTCTGTTCAATACGCTCCAACAAACGGTTGGTCTCCCGCTTGTTTCTCTCGGCTTCCAGCATAACTTCGGCTAGGGAAGGAGGATGAGGCAGATTTGCATTCCTGACTTCACTGCCTTCGGCCTGCTCTTGAGGAGCAGGGTTATTGCGCGTGTTGACCATCCTAGGTAAACAAGACAATGATTTAGTCAGAATGATAAGATTCCGACATAGGATACAGAATGTAAGGAATAACTCGGAATGCAAGATGATCATCCGTATGACATGGTAGATACAGAAACTGCTTCTTTTATTCCATCGTCATACACACCATACAAAGTTTAGTACAATACCAAACAAGGTACTATTACGGTGAAAAGAGGATTACATCTCATCGGAGGCATCCCAAGCTCCTATACATTATTTTTGGTACACCTCCGGAAAGCGGTACAAACTAGGTCATATCCCACGAGTCACGCAGGACGATAGACGACACAACTAGTACGAACTAGTGATACTACCACTAACTCAGACCGATCCGTAGTAGTCCTCGTAGAAATCTCCTCCATAGCCTGGAAGCTCAACATGATCATCCGGGAACAGACGATCCCGCGGAGCTTGAGGACCATAGGGGTTAGGATGAGGTCTTGGACCAACAGACGGTGGCCTGCGAGGACCGCGAGGTGGGGTGATGCCTCCTACATCACGCCAACCCATCACGTCTGGCAGAGCAGATCTCACAGGATAGAGATCGCGCATATCCGAATATCCAGCTTGCACAGACTGTGCAAACCGAGTCAACGTGGCCCAATGGTCAGCACGGGTATTGAAAAGCTCTAGCCTCAAGGCCCGATTTTCACGGTCCTTATCCTCGAGCATCTCAGCAGTAGTGCGAGTCCGTGAATCCTCCTGGGTGGGGTCAGCATAGATAGCCTAGAGATACCCTTGTGCTCCCGGAAGTGATCCTGGCATATACCGGAAATCGGAGTCCCGAAATAGGCTAGACCTGACTCGCATGATGGTCATCATAGAGTAGGCGGCGTCCTGCACAGCCATCTCAATAGTAACCCCGAGTCCATAGGAGCAGTGAAGGGGCTCGGTGGATCCAGGATAAGATGGAAATATCCTGACAGTGCAGAGATACTGGCTTTGATTAAAGTCTCGAAATTGCTCTTCGACCGTGTACTCAGGATACCAACGGTATCCAGCCTCAGTCATTACCCTGACCAACATGGCAGTATGGCCGGGTACATCTAGGCATCGAGTCAGGCGAACCACTTGATTGAGGTCGCGAGTGGCCATCTGAAAGCACAACCATAATGCAAAGGCATTAGAATTTCTAGCAAAATTTCGGCAGCATAACAGCTATAAATGCTCAAGAAGGATTTTGAGACATTTGACAAAGGATTTCATACACACTCAACAACATCATATCAAGTTCTGAGTCCATCCTAGCAACATAATGTGGTAGTAGAACTGAACTAGGCTTGTATCCATCAAACCTATAAGGTACTACTGATTAGTAACACGTGAACCTGATAGAGATAAAAGAGCCTAATTCCTTAACCCCTGGTGGAAGAATAGACTGACTCAGATCAGAATGTCATAAGATAAAGGAGTAAAAAGAGCCTTACGTTCCAACCCACAAACAATTCCCTTATATATAACTAAAGAATTTCTAGACTCAACATCGACCAGTTGGCTTGAAGAACCTACAGGCAGTCCGGCTCTGATGCCAACGCTGTCAGGACCCCGACTCGATGCCACATAGGTCTAGCCTGTAACACCTCATATCACTTTGCGGCCTCACGCACGGTATCCCACGGGTGTCGTCTTACCTTTGCCCGGGACCGTTTGCGCCTTTTGGCACACGTATATGAGAGTGTCGCTAGCACCCATA
>NC_057807.1:283471242-283474127 GCF_018294505.1 Triticum aestivum
CACACATACCAAGCATTTCAATCATACACGCAATATGCTCGATATGTGCAAATACAACAAGGCATCACAACATGACTCTACGACACAAGTACTTTATTTAAGGCTCAGGGAGCCATACATAACATACAC
Source organism: Triticum aestivum (assembly GCF_018294505.1). Taxonomy (NCBI): domain Eukaryota; kingdom Viridiplantae; phylum Streptophyta; class Magnoliopsida; order Poales; family Poaceae; genus Triticum; species Triticum aestivum. Next base: position 283,471,372 of record NC_057807.1, read on the forward strand.
ACAGGTACGGGTCACACGACCCAGCATTCAAGTCATACAGTCATACAAACCAGCAGCGGAAGTAACTTGTCTGGGTACAGACAACTAGTAAAATAAAAGAGGCTTGGAAAGCCTCGCTATACTACGTGGTCCTTCACAAGCTCAGGATCACCACTTGGGACTTAGCCTACTCATTGATGTCAACGTCTACGAAGAACCCATCAGAAGGGGTTGCAGCGTCTTCTGTAAAAATGTAGATTATAGCAACATGAGTACAAAGGTACTCAACAAGACTTACATCAGATCCTACATACATGCACATTATCAAGAAGGGTTGGTGGAGTTATTGCAGCAAGCCAGCTTTGACTCTTGGCTAAGCTATCTTACGAGACTCCAACTTGAAATGGTTTTGCGCACACGAGTCCACTACTCACCACTTCAATACACTACCGAGGATCCACCTCCGTCTTCCTACGGAAGAGCCATCCTCGGCACTCACACTTATCTTGAGGCTTTTAGTAGTTTCCATTTACTTGTCTATGAACTGTATAGGCAACCAAGTAGTCCTTTACCGCGGACGCGGCTATTCGAATAGATCATGATAACCCTGCAGGGGTGTACTTCTTCATACACGCTCTCACCACTTACCGTTGTTTACACGACATGTACTCGGCAAGCTTCAAGCGGAAGCCCAACGTGGATGTCGGCCACGACCTACCTAATCACCTAAGTCTCCAATCCAGGTTTATCGCCTATCCAGGTTCCATCCGCAGGGAGTCCGGCCGAGGTTTCCCATACGGCCCCGAACAATGTGAACAGGGTTCCCGAGATACCTAACGGGTATTCGGTACACCCGGCCACGTACCTACCGCATCACAACCCACCCCTATGGTCAGCGCTGTCCACGGCCTCCAGTAGGCTACAAACACCAGAAACTACTTGCAACTCCTGGACGGAGAACTAGGGTGAATAAGAAGCCGAGAGGGTCCATTGGTTTCGGGCCCAATGCATGGTAGTAGCTGATTCTTAAATCACACATACAGATCTCAGTGCTTAAGGTCGGCTTCAATGAAACAACCCACCATGTACTCCTACATGGCCTCTCATCGATACCTTTACCAAATCGTATTCACCACATTACTCTCATTACCGACATGATCATTTCACTCTAGCCCATCACCCAGATGAACCAGACCTGACACGACTCTAAGCATAGCAGGCATAGCAAGGTAGGAACAACACATACATATGGCTCAATCAACTCCTACACATGCTAGTGGGTTTCATCTAGTTACTGTGGCAATAACAGGTCATGCAAAGGAAATGGGTTCAACTACCGCAGCACACAGCAGTTTGAAACGCGTTGTCTTAATGCAGTAAAAGAGAGCAGGAGCGAGAACATGGGATTGTATCGATATGATCAAATGGTTGGTTGCTTGCCTGATGGTTCGATGCACTGATACGATTCTTTGTTAGGGTAATCACGGTACTCCTCGGAAGCAGAACCTGCCGCAAAGAACACCGATACACAACCATCACCAAACAATGTGCGACAATATGATGCATGCATGAAACATGGCAATATGAGTGTGTTGGGCTAATGCAACTAAGACCAGAAGGGTTTGAACCAATTTGAACCAAAGATTCAAATTTCAAACTCATCCATGGCCCTTTAAAGTGTTTTTCCTTGTTCTGCATTAAACATCAAGTTAACTTGTTTAATCATGCATGGAAATAGTACAGATGGATAGATTGGATTTTTCTGATCATTTTTCATATATAATTTGTCTGATTTGGAGTTACAGAATAAAAGTTATGAATTTTTGAAGTTTAAACTATATTCTGGAATTTCCTATATTAGAATAAATCCAGAAATCAATTATTGCGTCAGCCTGACGTCAGTGTGACATCAGCAGGTCAATGGGACACGGTCTGGGTCAAACCTGACAGTGGGTCCCGCGTGTCAGTGTGATTAGATTAGTTAAAGTTTAATTAAAACTAAATCTGTTTAATTAACAGGGATGGGCCCCACCTGTCATTGACTCAGGGGAGTCAACCAGGGCCCACCCGTGGTCAAACCCGGGTCGGCTGCACCGGCGTTTAGCCGCCGACGAGCCCGACGCGGCGGCGGAAGTTGTTTTTGCCGTTCCAGCAACCAAACGAGCCGCGGAGGCCACCGGAGAGGAGCTGAGGTCGAGCCGCAGCTCTTGGTGGAGTCCGTTGGGGTCGGGGTGGCCGGAGTTGGCGTCGGCGACGACTTTGGCGGCCACCGGAGTTCGGCCGAAGTCGAACTTGTCGCTAGGGGGGTCGGTGAGGTGCGGGGAGTAGCTAGTTAGGTGCTACGTGACGCGGTGAGCATGATGGACACCATGGAGTGGCCGGAGGGTGACCGGGAGCACGTCGGCGACGAGCTCCACGGCGGTGGGTGCGGTTGAGCTTCGTGCGGTGGCTACACGGCTCGGGAGCAAGAAAAGAAGGGAGGGGAAGATGGCTAAGCTCACAGTGAGCGCGACGGAGCCCTTGGTGCAGCCGGGGATGGACCGGAGCGACGACGGCGTTGAAGGGGATCTCCGGTGACGGCAGACTCGGGCGAGGTCGGTGCGGTGGACTCGGGCGTTGCGAGCGCTCCGGGCTCGGCTTGCTCGATGAAGTGGACAGCGGCGGAGCTCCTGGACACGACGAGAGAACGCACGGGCGGCGGGGAGCGCGGCTACGACGTAGGCACGGTGGCGGTGGCGTCGGCCATGGCTGGGGGGCGCGAGGGGGAGGAGCTGGAG